>NC_143488.1:89669744-89763455 GCF_027475165.1 Benincasa hispida | reverse complement strand
ATTGTTGGATTTTATGTCCTAAAACTCGTAGTTTGTAAATTAATAAATATATTATGTTTTTTTTTTTGGATAAATTTGTTATTGAAATTGTAATCTTGAATCCAATAACTAAGGTCCTGAGTCTATTTAATGTAGTTTGAACTTTATGTGGTGACATAAAGTTGGATCAAATTCAAATATATAGCCAAAATGGTCTATAGTATATGAATAAGATTGGGCGCCTTATTCTGGGGACACTATGGATGCAGCCCACTTTGTAGTTAGTACAAATGATGTGATCCTGAATTGTTGATATAGAGATATATGAGTGGGGGCATCCTATTTAAAGAGTTTACATAAGACTGAACCATGAAATAGTCACATTTTACGTTCTAAATACCGTTTTATGTATAAAACTGACTATTTCGTTAATGGATGACCTAGGTAACTTAATCTTAATTCTGAGCTAACTATGAACTCCTGTTCACTCAGAATTATCCTTAGATCTTCATAGGTGAGGGCAGCTCAATATCGCTGGCCCAATAAGCCTCCCATTTCAGGGGTAAGATCGGGTAGATAGCTGGGAACATAGGGTGCAAGACGGAGTTCACTCCTACCCATTATAGGGACAGTAGATAGGTTGTTCCCTTTAGTACTGAAGTACTGAATCCAGGTCTTGAACAAGGGGCCCCATCCTCTCCTTGGCCTGAGAGGGATTCAGTTTATAGGCTGAACCTTAAACCAATTGTTCATTAGAGGATCAGTGGAACTTAAGGAACAAGATGTAGTCTTGGGAGTAAAACGATTTTTATGACCCAGCCGAGATTACGAACAACCTGTGAAGGATTAACTTACTCATCATGGTTATATAAAATGGACACAAATATATCTATAGTGGGGGGAGTACAACTACGGGACTTTAGTGGAATGA
This sequence comes from Benincasa hispida, assembly GCF_027475165.1. Taxonomy (NCBI): domain Eukaryota; kingdom Viridiplantae; phylum Streptophyta; class Magnoliopsida; order Cucurbitales; family Cucurbitaceae; genus Benincasa; species Benincasa hispida. The sequence goes on along the minus strand of NC_143488.1, from coordinate 89,762,545 downwards.
CCCGTTAGTTAACGAATGTTGATTAGCTCCGTCTAAAGAGTTTATCTAGCTAATCTTGGATCGTTGGAGCCCATGATCTATAGGTCCATTAGGTTCCCCTACTAGCTCATATGGAATAAACTTAGAACAGTATGAAAGAATAATTTGAATTGTTCGAATTAGGTAGAGAGAGAGAAACCGACAAGTATATGTGATATAGTGGTCGGGTTTTTTTTTAGCTTAGAGATACAGCTTTCATATTTAAATGTGATTTAAATATCAAGAATATGAATACGTTCATATTCGGAAGCTCGAAAATGATGGAAATTATCAAAGTTGTAAAAAGTCAAAGAGTTGATTTTTTACTTTGAAAAGTCAAAACTTTGACCGACCTTATATTCAAATGTGATTTGAATTTCGAGAAAATGAATGCGGATTCATACTCAGGAGGTCAAAATTAGTCAACACAGAAAAAATCATAAAAAGTCAAAATGTTGACTTTTTTGTCAAAGTTTGACTTTGACCAAATGACTATTTTGCCCTTTGACTATAGTTAGTGGGAAAATCCAAACTTTTGTTGGATAATTCCACTAACAAAATAGTGGGCTAGGTGTTGGCTTATAGTGGAGACATTAAGCCCACTAAGATAATGGAATATAAGTGTTGGTTTTTTATGCATTTGGTTCATGCAATTGTTGCATGGGTTTTTTCTACAAATTGGGCTTTTATTTTGAATGAAAAGAGTTTTTTGCAATTTTAAAAATTGGTTTTCATATTTGGGCTGGAAAAGTCACAACTTTGAGAAAAAAGAGTAAAACCCAAACCTACCCAAATTCCATCTTATTTTCCATCTCTTTTCTCTCTCTCGGTTTTCTTCATCCACTGGGTCCCACAACTCGGTTTTGAGTCCAGAGGATAGTAGGTCAACTTTAGTGGTGGTCCGAAAGAGTTCGAATCGAGATTCAACGAGGAAAAGCGGTTTTCGGGAGTTTCAAAGGTAGTATCCTACACTTTTAATTCACTGATTTTTCCCTTCATGATGCATGCTTATTTCCTTTAATTTAAGAGCAATTAGAGTGTAAGTAGATCCTAATTCCACTGCGTATGTCTCGTGTTTCATCAGACATGATGGTATATGGGTAATAGTTGACAGGCTCACCAAGATAGCGTAGTTTATATCGATTAAAGCGACATCTACACTAGATCAGCTAGCTAAGCTATACGTCGACAGGATTGTGAGTCAGCATGGAGTGCTAGTGTCCATAGTTTCATATAGGGATCCGAGGTTTACTTCTAAATTTTAGCCTAGTGTATAGAAAGCAATGGGAACAAAGTTGAAGTTCAGTACAACGTTTCATCCCTAGACAGATGGTTAGTCAGAGAGGACCATCCAGACCTTAGAAGACATGTTGAGAGCATGTGTCCTTCAGTTTAAGGGAAGTTGGGATATCCACTTATCACTTATGGAGTTTGCTTATAATAACAGCTATCAATCTAGTATCAGCATGTCACCATTTGAGGCTTTGTATGGCAGACCATGCAGAACTCTTGTATGCTAGAACGAAGTGGGAGAGCAAAAGCTAGTTGGTCCTGAGTTAGTACAAGTTACGTCAGACAATATTAAGTCGATTAGAGAGAACCTGAAGTTAGCTCAAGATCGACAAAAGAGCTATGCAGATAAGCGACGAAGAGACTTAGAATTCCAGGTTGGAGATCAATTTTTCTTAAAGTTATCTCCATGGAGAGGTGTTCTTCGCTTTAGGAGGAAAGGTAAGCTGAGTCCTAGATATAATGGTCCTTATCAGATAACAGAACGAGTTGGACTAGCAGCCTATAGACTTGAGTTGGCAACAGAACTTGCTCGAATACATGATGTTTTCCATGTGTCCATGTTGAGAAAATATATTCCAGATCCGTCACATGTGTTACAAGCAGAACCGGTTGAGCTGAAAAAAGACTTGAGTTATAAAGAGGAAGCGGTTCAGATCCTCGACAGAAAGGAGCAAGTTTTGAGGAACAAAACGATCCCACTCGTGAAGGTCCTTTGGAGACATCACGGAGTAGAGGAGGCAACCTGGGAGTTAGAAGACCAGATGAGGAGGAGTTACCCATCACTCTTCACCTAAGGACTTTTAAATTTCGAGGACGACATTTCATAAGGCGGAGGTAAGTTGTAAACCCGAGACTTTCCTTGGATTATTTGCTCTTGTCACATATTGTAGGATGTTGGATTTAAGTTATTGTTGTTCCATTGTTGAAGGAAAATGGCAAAGCTTTTGGTTGAGGTTGTCTTTGATAATTTTGGAATTTATTAATAAAGAAAAGAAAAGAAAGGAAATAAAGGGGAAAAAAATTGGAAAATGAAAGGAAATGGGAACCCATTCGGTGCTTAATGGTTTAAAATGAGAACCCACCACTGCCTAACTCATTTCAGCCCATTTCTCCATCATTTCCCATCAGATTTTCAGAGCATTTCGAGAGAGAGAGTGAAGGAAAAGGAAGAAGAAGCTTGCTGCAGGTTGGAGGTTGAAGAAGGGAGGAAAAAGTTCATGCAAGTGCAACCAAGGAAGAATCTGGGTTTAACCTGCCTATCTCTGGTTTTTAAGTCAGTTTGAGCTACACAAAAAGAACTAAGAGGTGAAGTCTGACTTCCTTGAAATTTAATCCATTTTCTAACAAATTCATGAAGAAAGCTTAAGCTAAATCTAATGTTAAGTTAATGGTTTTTGAAAAGGAAGACAGAGCACAGAATTTTCGTGCAAATCAGAAGGATCTATGGTTTTCTCTGGTTTTCGAACGTTCTGGGGTGTACAAGTTGAATTAGAAGCTCAATTAGGTATGGTTGGAAAGCTTATTCAATTTACTATAATTACATGAAGAATTTGTGAGCCAAGTAATAGAAGTAGGTTAAATTTCAGAAGAAATGTAGAGGGTAGCAGAGAAGCACGAATCTGTATTTGCTATGTTCGGTGGATTTCTGGACAAATCCGTTGGGAGTCTCATTTTGATTCCTTTAGGTAAGTTGTAGAGGGTTCAAAAATGAAGAGTTTGATGTATAGTACATTAATTTTGGTCAAGTATTGAGAAAGTTATGAGTGAAGTTAGGATATTAAATCTGGAAAATCTGGAAAAAAAGTGTGAAGTATGATTTTATTTCTAGAATTTAGAATTTGTGAGCATGGAATGACAAGACGATTTATAGTTCTGATGCTCGGTTTTGGTTTGTTTGACAGGCCAAGAGGAAATAGGCCAACTCGACAGACCAAGGAACTAGCCAAGACTGTGAATGACAAAACGAATTTCAAAAATGATTTCTAAACTGTAATTTATGCTTAAATGATTTACATGCTTGAATATGAACTTATGGATGATACATGATTTCTATGAATGGTTTCAAGCATAAGTTTTGAGCTTAGATTTTCTAATGAAGTTTATATACGTGCACGTGATTATTGAATTCCTGGAAAGTACTTGAAACTGTATCATTTAAAGTAAAGTATGTATTAGCGAGTACTGTTAAAAGATTTTCAGTTTTTCACGAGCAAGTTGAGTAAACTTGAGTTTTACGAAAGATAAAGATAAGGAGGCATGTTTAGGTATTTTCATGTGGTTTTCTGAGACTTTTATTGACTACATGACTGAGATATTGAGCCCGAGGTTATATGGTACCGTGTGGACACAGGTTATGTTCTGTTGTTGATGTTGAGTGTACTCTGTGATAACGATGCTGTCGTGAGTGCTGGGCGGGCCCCACTTCGATAAAGACAATGGGAGTGCTGGGCAAGCCCCACTACATTGTAGAGCTAGTAAACATTGGTTGTACTGGGCATGCCCTACATAATGTTGATTTGTCATGTTAATTAAAATGTTTTATATACTTGATATGCCTTGCTAGATTTTAATGACATACTTGTGGAATATTTGAGAAAGCTTTTAGCATTACACGTTTATGTTTAATGCTTTGATTGAACAGATTCATACGTTTAAAGGTTTATCAAATGTTCTGATTTGTGGATTTACAGTTTTAAATTTAGTCACCCACTGGGCTTCGTAGCTCACCCTTTCAAAATGTTTTCCCACTTTTTAGGTAGAGATCGAGCTCCCAGTGCATGATAACTTCCAAAGTCTGTTTTCTGCTAAAAGCTTTCAAATCAAGCTCCATGCGTAGGTGGAGTTGTACATTGTGTCTGTTTGTATTGTAAATGTCTTTGTAAGAACTGGATAGTTTATGGTTGTGTAAGCACTAGATGTCGTGGTTGTGTAAACCCCAGTTGGATATGTTTTTGTTTGTGATATGTCTATCAGGTTATTTTCCAAACCGAGTTATGTCAGGACTGCACTTCATGTGTGTCTAAAGGTTTTCAGGGGTTCCGCTGTGTTGTGTTACATGTAAAGCATTTTATATCTAAGGTTAGTATGTTTATCAGGTTTAACGATTCAGCAGGGTCAACAGGTATCATTAGAGAAGGACGATGTCTATTGGCTTCACGCCTTCTCCCTGACTAAGCTAGCAGGTAGTTTGAGAGGGGGTGTGATAGCAAGGTTCTCATTGCGTTGTTTGGACAGAATAGACAAACACCTAGACAAAATTTTGAAAAGAAAGAGTGAGCAGAATTTTGAAGGATAAAAGGTAAAATAGTGCTATAGCCACGAATCAACTAAGTGTTAGTTAGAAAATACAAAGTATGGGAAATGTTACTAAGTGTATGCATATTAGTCATCATGGCAGCGCAATGAATAACGCAAAATAAAAGATCAAGAATATCACAATTAATGACAAAGGATGATAAAGAAGAGGCTAAGGCATAGGGAAAGAATTGCTACTCAGTTGTATTAAAAATTAATTAAGTATACAAAGAAATACAAATAATGCAATACAAAATTTGTATCATGTACAAAGAATCAAAGAATTAGCTTCTACACAAAGAAAAACAATGAACGAAGTTAAAATAAAAGAATGATCGCAATAAAAAAATTGTAAAGTTATTGAGGAGGAGGTTTCGGTGGAGGATTCTGATAAGGTAAGCAAGGAGCTTCTTTGAAATTCAGACACTACTGTAAATGCGGAGGCACCATGGGACCATGAAGATAGGCTATCAAGAAGTTGAAATATTCATGGTTGCGCTCCGCTACTTGCCTTTGGTTCAGGTGGATCGTATAGATGTTGCATTGAATATTGATCATCACGTGCCTTGTCATAGTAGCATTGCATTGCAAGTCTTCTACTCGCTCGTTTACCTCATTTATTCTCTGGTAGAAAAAGTCCTGTTGCTGAGAGAGAAGGGACCGCATATCTGCTAGTTCAGCAGCTAAGGAGGCGATGGTGGGTTATGACTTCGATGTTTCGCCATCATCGTTTTGGGGTTGGGCAGAAGTGCCTTCACCCAAATCGCGTGGGTCATCAACATTCGGCAATCGAAGGGAAAGTTGCGGTGATGATGAAAGTGAGGATGAAGCTACTGGATATGCGGTTGGAGAGTCAGAGGCAAGGAGAAGGTTAGTGAAATGTTCGGGAAATAAGGGAGAAGGTTCTGCAGGAGGGCTTGGAGGGCAAATTATCAAAGGCAAAGGGTCCAAGGTTTCTTGATCTTGCGTTGATGCTTCTTGGAAATTTTCCTTTCCTTTGTCATCCTTGTGTTATTTCTCTGGCTTTGGCTGCTACGGCGCATTTAAGTCGATCATGGGCCTTTTTGGTGGAAGTTCGGGGCAATGTGGGAAATCTTGGAGAAGCATTCTCAAAATTTTGATGTTGATGAGACCATGTACTTCCGACATTTGTTCCTCATCAATACCCACACTTAGTGAGAGGCATAGGCTTGAGACTGTCTAAGGAAAGAAATATTGCCCTCTTATGTGCCCCACAAAACCTCGAATTTGTCTTGCGATCAACTGGCCCACGTTTATTGGAATGCCACGTGTGATGCAGTATGTGGCCATGACTCTATCCTTTGAAATTGTTTTGTCATAAAAAGTCGAGAAGAGTCGCCATTTCACTAAATATACCCAAAGCCACGCCTCTAGAAGCAATGTCTTGGATGCTAGGGTTCTTATGCCTTTTAAGGAAACCGACCACTGAGTGACCGGTTGCGTAAATGTCTTCAACGCATCTTTCATCTGATCTTCTATAGGATCATCAATGATTTTATTACCCGACGCATCTGGGATGTCCTTTATCTGATATAATTCATTGATCCTTTACGCCGAAAGGCACCAATTCCCCTTTCATGGTCACCACATCTTTGGTGCCATCGAGCCATCCATTGTAGAAGTCACGAACTACCTTTAGAATGACGATGGATGGGCACTGATAAAATGTTCCCTATCTATGCTCCAATACAATGCTTGTGATCAAGTTCGATAGTGGTGTTGGCGCAGGGAAGAAACCCATCTCCATCATCATATCGTCATTTTCTTTCTTCCTTGGTGGTCGTTCCTTAGCCAACGCAGACTCACTGCTTTCTACAACTGATTTGCCCTTCTCTTTGCTCAACGCAAGGCGAAATTTTTGCTTTTTTTCCTTTCCCTTGCCTTGCTTTGTTCTTCTTTCTCCCACTCTGCAATTTCTTTTCCCTTCTTCTCTCTTATGCGCTGAACGTTTGCTCGACGTTTCTTCTCCTTCTCTTCCTTCTTCTTCCTCTCTTCTTCTTCCTTTTCTCTCATTTCTTTCTCAAGTTCTCTTTCGAATTGCTCTGAGGCTAGCAAAATACGTTGTTCTTCCTCGAGCCTTTTCCTTTCCTCTTCTGCCGATATCTCATTGTTGCGGCGCACCTCATCATCTTGTAATTTTCTTATTCTATTACCTTCTACGATGATTTGCTGTGCCCGCAACATTTTCTCCCGCTTTTCTTCCTCCGCTTTCCTTCTCCTCTCCTTCTCTTCTAATGCCTCTTGCAAAATTGATGGGTCAATTGTTGATCCTTGCAGCGCATTCTCCTTGCGACGTCGCGTTAAAGGGGTGATGTCTCTATCTTCTCCATCATCAGTCGCAACCAATCTTACTTGCGTTGTTTCCTCCTCGGGTTGTGCTGATTCTCTCAGTTGCACTGACTCCCCCTTATCCCCCCTTACGGAGGTGGATTCTCCGTCCAATTCTGGGCTTTCAGCCCTCTTTCTCCTCTCTTCCTCCTTCTTCAGGCGCCTCTCCTCCCTCCTGCGTTCCCTCTTCTCATCCATCCTCCTTTCCTTCTTCTTGATTAGATGGGCTTCCTCATCTCCTTCATCCCTCTTCTCTTTGATCTTCTTCTTCTTCTTTTTCTCTTCAGCCACTTTAGGCTGCTTCTCTGCCATCGCTTCCTCCAAAGTGACCCTGATGGGTCCCTCATAGGATTATGCGTTAGCAGTTTCCTTAGGATCCAAGATTGCCAGAACGCTTCTCCTTGATGCTTCCTCCATCTCCTTCTCCGAAGGCAGTGGCTGGTTCACAACCCCAGTTTCTAGCAGTCCTCCTTCTTTCTCCATGTTACTGAGTATACTCCCAAACACCTCCTTATTGTCCCTTCTCTTCTTTTCACTTTCAGAGGACAATGTTGGGAGTGGGGTACTCTATGAGCTCTGTCCCCTTTTAAACTGGAGTGGTACGGCTGTTACAGGCTTTCGTCGAGGTTTTTCGACGACTCGAGGGATGGTTTTTGGTTGGGCGACAAGACGATGGCTTGCCGCAAGGATTGCCGCCTCTCGAGCAGTGATTTGGGTTGACGAGGGTGATGACGGTAAAGAAAATTATTGGTCGGCCATGGATGAACTGAGCAAGAAAGCTGGGAAATACATAGGATTTTAGGAAGAGAGTAAGTCTGGTAAGCAGAAATGATTTAGGGTTTTCTGGTTACAAAGAGATTCAAGTAAACAACCTAAGATGAAGGAGACGGAATTTATAGTTGGGCCTTGCTGGGCCAAATGTGAATTCTACGGTGACAGGCCTCGAGTTACTCAAAAAGCATGCCGCCCGCGCCTCACATTTATGAATTTGTAGAGACGTATGTCCTTTCAACTGTGAATTCATCATGTCCTTGGAAGCCTAAGCGATTGGACTTCTCAATTTGCAAAAAGATTTTTTTTTCTTTGGTGTTTTATTCGGATCGGCGCAAGGTTAAGAATTAACGTAATGCATCCATCAACGTAAATGCATTTTTGTAGAGGACGAGCAACAACTTATGTATCCTCGCAACACACCCCTTAACTCAACACATTTGTCGAGGACGGGCGCATGGTATTTCTACTGGCACAACACTACCTCAGCATAGTGCATTTTCGCTAAGGATGGGCAAAGAATACATATGAGCGCAACACACCCTCAACGTAATGCATTTGAGTTGGATGAACGCAAAGTGTATCTTGTTGGTACAAGATACACCCATCATCGCAATGCATATTGGATGTTGATTTTTTTATTTTATTATTATTTTTTTTCATCAACGCAAGTCACAAGGACTTTGAGGTATTAATTCTCTTCTTATTACATAATCATTCACCAAAATTCAAGAATAACGCATTTAATACAGAAAAGTCAGGAAATTAAAGAGAACACAGAAATAAACACAAGAGAATTAAATGAGGAATAATTTCAAAAGGCGTAAAAACAAATTGAATGGAGCAATAAATGACAAAGTGTATGAAGCAATAAAGACAATAATTAGGAAAGCATGTAAACATAGGATTTAGAGATATGGACCGGAAGACAATTTTTCATGATGAACGCAATCCACACCTCCGCAGGCGAACAAGCTTGCCTGCCTAATGTCTTCAAGGACATTGATCCTTCCCGTGAGATCCAGGGGCTTTGAAATTGCTTGGCAGTGTTCTAGGTGTTCTATTACGTAGCCCGGATGCCAATTACACTACTTGAATCTCCAGATTTCTAATTGAAGTGCCTGCGACTGCATTATCGCATCATTTTTCTCGATGTATTGCTTGAGTAGGGACTCCAATGAATTACTAGAGGTGTTTGAAGATGATGATTGGTTTTGCAACTGTCTCTGATGCCCTTGATTCTGGTTTTAGTGAAAAGGTGGAGGGTTTCCTCGATTCCCAGAGTTCCTGTTCTGATGGTTGCATGGCCCACTAAAGTTAGAGTGATTCCTCCAACCAAGATTATACGTGTTGCTGTATGCATTATTCTGGATAGCGCACACTTGCTGAGGGCTTGATGGGCACATTTCCACCGCATGGCCCCCTCCATATTAGACGCAAGTGATTGTGGCCACTTGTGCCGACACATTGGGTTACACTGATCCTTAGGAGAGGGCACCTTGATTAAGCACCATCGACTGAAGGATAGAGGTTACCTCGGCCATCTGTGCGGCCAAAGTTGTCATTGTCTCCGCTGGCACAATGGCAGTATCATTTCTTCTTCTCTCAGAGCCTCTTCCTCCGTACCCATCATCAACCCAGTCATCCATATTCTGCGAGATCCGGTCAAGGACGACCTTGGCTTCAGTGTATGATTTATTCATAAAACATCCTGCCATAGAGGGATCAGCAACAACTTGCGTTGATCTATTCAGACTATTATAGAATGTTTCCATCAGAACGCAATCGGGTATCCTGATATGCAGACAATTCTTCACCAGTCTTGCACCCAAGCGGTGTTAAGGGTCTTGTTGTCCATTTGCTCAAAGTTCAGCACGTCCTTTCATCGTCTTCTGTTGACTGCCAGAGGGAAGAACTTCTTTATAAACCGTTCAACTAACTAATCCCAGGAAGTTATCTTCATTACTACTCTCACAGGTGAAGATGTCATCTAGCATGTTTTAGCTAAACATAATTATTTTCTTAACACAGATTAATTTACTTGCTTAATTCTTATTAATTACCCAAGGAATTAAGAAAACATCATGGAGAAAGTGAATTAGGGATGAACGAAAATAGACAGAAAGATGATGATGGAAATGATCATAATAATTAATACTAAGATTAAGCGTCTGATACATGGTGTGAATGATAGAGTAAAGAAGGTGAGTACAAGTGATGAAAATGAGATAGAAACAAATACAGGGGAGTGTCAACGTCTTGACACCGATCTGGACGGAGGTTTTTCTTGCCAGCGTGTGGAATAGATGAAGAGAAGAGCTTCCCTCTCAGGCTTGCTCGTCTGGTAGAAGTGACCTTCGTATAGAGCTTCAACAGCAAGGATTGAAAGGATTCTTTGCCTGGAGACTCACCTCTCCGCCTTGTCTCTTAATTCTTCCCGGATCTACTCTGATCAATCGCTAAGACCAGTCTCTCTCTCAAATTAGTATATTCACGTCTCCGTGTATCGGGTATATACAATGTATCAATTATCCCGTATCGAGTATATTTCTTCAATGGAATTGCATAAGCTATTTATAGGCGAAGCTTTGACTCTTTGCATTGTGGTCCCCATTTTATTGTTAAGGTAGTTTCTGAAATGGTGAAGTGAATATTCCTTCTGTTACGCAATCATTCCCGTCAGTAATGCACAACGATCAACTATACATGCGTCATAATCCTCCGCAATTGTGTTGCTCTTTACATCTTCGATCGTTTGCCCGCATGCAGTGTTGTTTTTTATTACCGCATGTGGTGAAAATTGCGTTGATCGCAAAGCTCTTGATCGATTGTCGTATGCGCCATCATTGCGTTGATCGTCTCTCCATTATTGAGTGACAGGCACAATGCGACGTAGATGCATTGTTCATTTTATCTTTGAGCCATGAACGCATGCGGTGACTTGATTTCTTGCAAAAAAGACTTGAAACATTCTTTTCTACCATCGCAATGGCGTCAGTGGGTGCATTGACGAAAATTTATAATTCTCACGTTTCTTAGCCAATTTCCATACTATCGACGTAATTTTCTTCCTTTTGGCCGCAATATCTAAACAAAAAAGTATAAATAACTTGTATTTCTACAAGTTATCAATGGCTCTTAATTTTAGGACGCATCGATGAATGCGATAGTGTCTATAGAGCTTATTCCTAACTCTCTACTTCTTGCCTATGCGATGATGCGAGATGCACACAAGGACAAGGTGACCACATACAATCATAACCTATCTCTAGGATGCATGCGATCTGTGAATAGCAAATAGAGCTTATTCCTAAGCTTCTATCTCTTGATTATGCGTTCTAATATGACTCTCCCAAGCCTAGATTCTAATCCGACTTTTCCAAGCCTAGATTCTATCCTTAGACTACCCTCTCGAGTATCTCTAATGGATGAATGACGCATACATAATACAAGATAATCACATAGGATGAAGATCCACAGTTATTCTAGCTAAGTGCTTCTCAACCCATTCGATTGATTTAGCTACTCATGCGTAATGTACAGAGAGTGAACAGATATAAAGACGCAATTTCCATTTTTATAAATAAGTTCGGAGTACAAAATGACAATGGAAAATAAGGGTGGAGAGCTTGGTAGCAATTCCTTGCTTCCCTAGGCTTTTACACTGTGTTATCTCTATTCTGCCCAAAAGATGTTCTTGCTTCCCCAAGAGTCGGCCCTCTCTCTATCTTTCGATGCTTCCGACACTTTTCCAAGTTCACCGGAACAATCTCTCGGTATAATCTCCATTCACTCACTTCCGCCTTCAAAGTAAAGGAAAACTATGAACAATGCTACTTCTATCTATAGGGAAAATTATTTACTGAACAAACTCATTCACTGAAGGTGGCCTTCGGTATTTATAGAGCTTTTGGGCGCAAGGCTTCTTCTCTCTTATGATTGCACTGATGGGATGGCATTAATTCTCTGTCTGGTGCGCCAAATATTTGTCACCGAAAGGTTGAGTGTACTTTCTTCAGTAGGTCATTAACGACTTGTCAACTTAATTCAGAATTGACCGTCATCAGCTTTCTGTCCCATTGTGATTTATTACGCTTTTCATCCAGATGCGCCCACCATGATACACCGACTCTATGCGGCAACCTTCTTGAGCAGATATTCGCGAGTGCAAATGATCGCATAGCCTTGCGTCAACGTAATCTCTTAATGCGCTCGGACATTAATTTCTTTGGGTCGCATTTTCGCCTTGTGTCAACACATTTTCAGCACAAAAATACATAAATTAGCTGTTTAAATGCGATGGACGCATGTGATCGCAATGTTGTGAACTTAATGCTTTTGGACGTAATATTGTATATTTTTATCATTGCAACCCTGCATTATTTTATGACTTTGCACTGTAATAACGTGCATTTCTGCCCGTTATCACTTGACCGATGTATAACCCTCCAATAGAGAAAGGTATAGTGAAACTCCCAGGGTCGCGCATTTTCGATGGGATTATAGATTTTGAACTTTGCGTCAAAGCCACCGTTGCAAACTTATCAGTGCTTCTCTTCTTTGTCACCATGTTCTTTAGAAACTTCACATATGCGGGCATCTACTCAATTGCTTCAGTGAATGGAATGTTAATATGCAACTGTTTTAGTATATCCATGAGGCGTTGATATTGTACCTCATCATTTTTCTTCTTTTTAAGTCGCTGGGGGAATGGTGGCAGCTGTATTCTCATGGTCCCCTATTCTTTCGGCTTCGAGGTGGACGCAGTTTCTGGTTCTTTCGTCTCTTTTTCTTCTGTTTCTTCTTGAGTCAACTTAATCTTTGGTTCTAATGCAATTGGAGCAGATTGGCTAGGCTCTTTCTTCTACCCTGCCATAGTCTTTCTGCTCCGCAACATCACAACTTGACATTGCTCTTTTCCTGTACCCCCTGGGTTGCGTGGGAGTTCTGTTGAACTCGACAGGGCCTCTTGCGGTCTGTTCTTAAGTTCGCCAGCGATCTAGCGAATTTTAGGGTTGCGGATGGACGTCGCATGATTTTGAAGCACTGTTTTGTTTTTTTCAATATATTGCTTCAACAAACTCTCCAAAGTGGAAGATTGCGGCGCCTGCGAACTGCTGGCTTGATTATGCGTTTGATCGTTGGTTCGCGAGAAAAATCCGGGTGGCCCTTCTTTTTGCGCCACTGATTGAAAATTTTGCTGTTGATTTTTCCACTCGAAGTTAAGGTGGTTTCTCCAGCAAGGGTTGTACGTGTTGGAAAATGGATTATTCTTCGCAAAATAGACTGACTGTGGGTTTCGCAAGCATTCCTCCATTGGATGTCCTTCACCACAAGTAGCACAACTTTCGATCGTCATGTTGATTGCGTTGACTTGCCTACTATGCGTTGCTAGGCTATTGATTGTAATTCCTTGTATTAAGTTCATCATCATAGTCATTTGACTCTGAAGGGATGCGATGGCCCCATAATTCGCGTCACTATCCTTGATTCTCAATCTTTAATCACTTCCTTGATTTTTAGAAATGCAATCAAGGATATTCTTGGCCTCATCGTATGTTTTATCAAGCAGACCTCCAGCTGCTGTCACATTGGCAGCTGTTTGTGATGCAGGGTTTAATCTGTGGTAGAAAATCTCCATCTGTTAGCAGTCTGGCAAGCCGTTATGTTGGCAATCTCTGGTCACCAAAAAGTTGAGTGTAATTGCTATAGTATGTCGTTAACGGCTTGTCAACTTAATTCGGAATCGACCATCATCAGCTTTCTATCCCATCGTGATTTATTAAGCTTTCACCCAGACGCGTCCACCTTGATCTGTCGACTCTATGCGGCCACCTTCTTGAGCAGATTTTCACGAGTGCAAATGATCACATAGCCTTGCGGTCGCAATCTCTTAATGCGCTCGGTCGTTAATTTTTTCGGATCGCATTTCCGCCTTGCGCCAATGCATTTTCTGCACAAAATACATAAGTTAGTTGTTTTAATGCGATGGACGCAAGCGATCGCAATGTTGTGAACTTAATGCTTTTGGACGCAATATTGTATATTTTTTCTATCGCAATCCTACATTGTTTTATAACTTTGCATTGTAATAACATGTATTTCTGCCCGTTATCAGCCTTCAAACTACTCCCTGCATCATAAACCACCGTAGACCCATATGAGTCTCAAATCGCACTCCTCAGCAGCCAAGGATACCATAAAATGAAACCAGACCAACCATCGTCGACCATCAAACGAACCAGATGCTTGAATCTATCTCTACTAAAGATAGCGCTCAAGCAACAAGACCTCCCAACCTCACTTCGAATAGCCCACAAAGACAGCCCACGCAAAACATACGCCTCCACCCATGCCACCCATAGTGATCCTAATTTAATTAAGAGAAGCCAGAGCAGCTTCATAATAGCAGCCTGGTTCCAAGAGGCTACATGCTTCACACCTAACCCCCCTTCTCCCAACGACAAGCACACCTCATCTCACGCCACCCGTATACCAACCTAACTCATTGCACTACCCTTCCATAAATAACTACGTAACAGACGATCAACCTCATGAGTTACATACGTAGGTAACATGAAGATGCTACACCAAAAAACGTGAAAGGACTATAAAACAGACCTAACAAGCTACAACCTCCTAGCAAAGGAGAGGGACCGCGCTGCCCAGCTTCTAATACGAGTTTTATTTCTCTGAATCAAAGACGTACAATCCATAGCCCTCAACTGACCTGCCAATAAAGGAAAACCCAGATACCTAACAAGCAGTGAACCAAGAGAGAAACCCATAAACGTAGCTAGTTCCTCCGCCTCCCCAGACTCCACACCCCCAACAAACATGGAACTCTTCCCAACATTTGCAATTAACTCAGATAGCCCTACAAAATCTGCCAGAACCTATCTCACAAACTCCAAAGAATCTCTCTCTGTTGCACAGAAAATCATCAAATCGTCTACAAACACCAAATGATTCAGACCCACACGCTTACACGGATCATGGAACCTAAACCATATAGGAGGTTTATTCAACAATCTAGTGGTAACGGGCAGAAATGCACATTATCATAGTGCTAAGTTCTTAAACAATGTTGGCTTGCATTGATAAAACATGTTAAATTGCGTCCATTAAGCATCAATTTCATAATATTGCGGTCGCATGCGTTCATCGCATTAGAACATTTTATTTTTTTTATTTTTGTGTAGAATATACGATGACGCAAGGCAGAAATTGCAATTATAGGAAATCATTGGTCGAGCGCAGCATTACCGCAAGGCTTTGCGGTGATCGTGTTCACAAATATTCATACACTTAGTAACATTTCCCACACTTTGTATTTTTTAACTAACACTTAGTTAATTCGTAGCTTAGCATTACTTTACCTTTTATCTTTCAAAATAAACCTTCTTTTTAAAATTTTGTCTACGTGTTTGTATATTCTATCCAAACAACGCAATGAGGACCTTGCGCATCTTTCAATTTAGGGGTGGGGAAGGTCTGAGCATATGAGATCAAGTGATGCGGTCATTAAGAAAAATGCGTTCATTATCTAAAAAAAATAAAAAATAAAAAATAAAAAATTTCATATAAACTCCAATGTTAGCACAAGGGAAACCTCAAAAACAATCCCAACCTGATAAGAGTTAAGTTGTGAAAGGAGCCTGCTCGTAGTTGGATGTTCGCATGACACCCGTGGGAGTAAGCCAAAACAAAGGTGTTTTCAAGAACAACGCAATATGAAAAAAAAAAAAAAGAAGAAAGAAAATGAGAAAGAAAAAAAAAATAAAAGAAACATGAGACAACTCCTCTGAAATTCATGAGTTAAAGTTGAGATTGGCACACAACTGTAGTTGGATGTTCGCATGACACCCGTGGGAATAAGCCAGAACGAAGTGTGTAACCATGATCAATAGTCTCTAATAAATGATGCAAAGTTTGACCACCGCATTCGGATGCATCAAGTTGTTTTGTCAAAAAGAGGTAAACATTCTTTTTAAAACTAGAAAAGCATTTTTTAGCAGAAATTTGTAGTAGAGAAGAATAAAGTAGGGCTTTGTTATGAATTAGCAAGGATAGAAGGAAATTGTGATGTTAAGTAATGAGCCTAGAAGGAGCATTCAGAGCAAACAATCGACGCAAAATGTCATGAATATTTCCATCTCCATCCTTCTGTCTATTTTCGTTCCTCGATGAATCGCTTTCTCCATGATGTTTTCTTAATCCCTTGGTAATTAGCATGAATCTAACAAGTAAATTATTCTGTGTTAAGGAAATAAACATGTTTAGCTAAAGCATGCTAGGCGACATCTTCTCCTGTGAGAGCAGAAGTGAAGATGCCATTCCTCTTGTCGAGAGAAGGTTGGAAGAATGCGTTAACTAAAGCGAGAAGTATTTCCAGAGATGGAAGCAACCTTGCATTCATTACGTTCATCCCTTTTTCACCACAGAGATGTGGAAACACAGCCGATCATGAGAGGTGTATGCCAAGGGAAAGCAGAACCGTAGTTATATCTTTAACGCAATAAATGAACTTGTGATGTTTATATTAATTACACTTTCTATTTCTGTTTCATACATAAAGACTTGCCACCGCATAACGCGACCCTTTGTATAATCTTCACAGTTAGTCTCAAACTCAGTATCATGTATCAGTATCCTGTATCTTGTATCATATTAGCTTAGGTTTACTTTTATCGCACTTTATTTTATTATTGCAACTTTACTTTACAGCAATATTTTACTTTACCGCAATTTTAAATACCTGTATAAACCAATCTTTTATTAATTGAAAAACCCTCAGTCGCATATATCACGAACGTAACACAAGTTAAGGAAATAAACATGTTTAGCTAAAGCATGCTAGGCGACATCTTCTCCTGTGAGAGCAGAAGTGAAGATGCCATTCCTCTTGTCGAGAGAAGGTTGGAAGAATGCGTTAACTAAAGCGAGAAGTATTTCCAGAGATGGAAGCAACCTTGCATTCATTACGTTCATCCCTTTTTCACCACAGAGATGTGGAAACACAGCCGATCATGAGAGGTGTATGCCAAGGGAAAGCAGAACCGTAGTTATATCTTTAACGCAATAAATGAACTTGTGATGTTTATATTAATTACACTTTCTATTTCTGTTTCATACATAAAGACTTGCCACCGCATAACACGACCCTTTGTATAATCTTCACAGTTAGTCTCAAACTCAGTATCATGTATCAGTATCCTGTATCTTGTATCATATTAGCTTAGGTTTACTTTTATCGCACTTTATTTTATTATTGCAACTTTACTTTACAGCAATATTTTACTTTACCGCAATTTTAAATACCTGTATAAACCAATCTTTTATTAATTGAAAAACCCTCAGTCGCATATATCACGAACGTAACACATTAACTACGCAATCCCTATGTTTGACCTCGGTTCACTCTAAGAAACTTGCAGTAGAATTATACTTAGTTCCAACGCAAGGAAACTTGTTACAACGCATAGCATACTACAAGCATTTCATTAATAACACATACATCTAAAAGTAGTAACATATATCTTAAACTTGCGTTATAATCATCCATGCATTGTGTGACATAAGATAATAATATCAAAGTTTATGTCATCAACGACCCAGAGATTGAGAGGACATTTAGACGGAGACTGAGAGACCGCCAACAACAACCACAGTCAAATAAAGAAGAGATAGGGGAGCAGCCTGAAAATGGAGCACCAAACGAATATAATGTCATGGAGAATCCAATCCTACTGGCACACGATCGAAATAGACCCATTAGGGACTATGCATCATCAAATCCCTATGATTTCTCTCCAGGAAACGGAAGTCGATTCGAAATGAAGCCGATGATGCTACAGATGATCCAGACTGTAGAACAATTCGAAGGAAGACGTGGCGAGGATCCGCATGCCCAACTTCAAAGCTTTATTGAAATCTGAAATACTTTTGTGTTCCCGAACATCTCTGCCGAAGAAGTTCGACTAACGTTGTTCCCATTTTCTCTCTGTAATCAGGCTAGGAAATGGGCATATTCTCTCGAGCCGCGAGAGGTCACTTCTTGGGAACAGGTCGTGGATAAGTTTATGAAGAAATATTTTCCACCTACTGAGAATGCCAGATAAAGGAAACTAATTACAAATTTTGAACAAGACATGGACGAATCACTCAGCGATGCCTGGGCAAGGTTTAAAAGGTTGGTCAGGGATTGTCCACACAATGGGTTGCCAGACTGCCTTCAAATGGAAACTTTTTATCATGGTTTGAATTCTGCTTCGCAGACCACTGCCAATGCGGCAGCCGCTGGTGGTCTGCTTGATAAAACGTATGACGAGGTGAAGAATATCTTGGATCGCATCTCTAAGAACCAGGAAGATTAGAGAGAGAGTGACCAAAAATTGAGAATCAAAGACAATGACATAGTAATGGTGCTATTGTTTTACTACAAAATCAGATGACCGCAATGATGAACTTAATTTAGGGAATTGCGATCAGCAGCCCAACACCACAAAACGGGAAAATCAACGTAATCAGTCAAAACACCGCAAGGTGTGCGACTTGTGGTGATGGGCACATGATGGAAGATTACCTGCAAAATCCACAATATGTTTACTTTGTAAAAAATAATCCCTTTTCGAATCCTACAACCTTGGGTGGAGAAACCACCCCAATTTTGCTTAGAAGAATCAGCAACAGAATTTCCAACCCATGGCGCAGAAAGAAGGGCCACTGGGATTCTTCCAACGCAACAACGATCAGACAAACAATCAAGCAAGTAGCTCATAACCATCGCAATCCTCTTCCTTGGAAAGCCTATTGAAGCAATACATAGAGAAAAACGAAACTATACTTCAAAGTCAGGCTACGTCCATCTGCAATCTAGAATTACAAATGGGCCAGATTGCGAGTGAGCTAAAGAGTAGACCACAAGGGGCTCTGCTGAGTTCAACAGAACTCCCACGTAACTCGGGGGGATCAGGTAAAGAGTAATGTCAGGTTGTGACATTGCGAAGTGGGAAGATTGTGGAGGGAGAAAAGAAAGAGCTTAGTTGGACAGCTTCCATTGTGGCTGAACCTGAAATTGCGGTGACGCAAGAAGAAGAAAGAAAAAATGAAGCAATAGAAGCAGAGGTTGCGTCGACCTCAAAGTCAACTAAGATAGGAACCGTGAAAGTGCAGTTACCCCCTTTCCCACAGAGACTAAAGCAGAAAAAGAACGAAGAGGTACAGTACCAACACTTTCTGTCTATGTTAAAACAATTACATATTAATATTCCTTTCAGTGAAGCGATTGAGGATATGCCTACCTACGCAAAGTTTTTGAAGGATATGGTAACTAAGAAGAGAGAAGCTGGTAAGTTTGCCATGGTGGCGCTAACTCAGAGTTCAAAATCAATAATTCCACCAAAGATGAGCGATCCTGGGAGCTTTACTATACCATGCTCCATAGGAGGACTGTACATCGGGCAAGCATTGTGTGACCTTGGAGCCAACATAAATTTGATGCCTCTGTCAATCTTTAGGTAGCTGAATGTGGGGCAACTTGTGCCAACAACAGTGACTCTCCAACTGGCTGATAAATCTCTGGTGCATCCAGAGGGAAATGTGAAGGACATACTGATAACCATTGACAAATTTATCCTACCAGCCGACTTCATCATTTTGGACTACGAGGCCAACAAAGATGTGCCCATCATTCTGGGGCGACCATTTCTATCAACAGGTCGTGCTCAAATTGATGTGCATAAAGGGAAAATCACTTTGAGTATCAACGGACAGAAGCTTAAGTTTAACATAATTCGTGCCATGAAGTTTCCGGATGAAGAAGACCTACATGACTCAGATGATGACCAGAATTCGAATGAAGAAGAAAAGTTTGTTAAAGAAAATGAAGAAGAGGATGCCAGCACATCCGTTGCTGCCTGTAATGCGATCATGACAAAAACAAGAAAGGAAGGAGAGATGGTCGCAAATCAAGATGAAGAGCCAACAGAAAAAGAAGAAAGAAAAACAATACAACCTTCCCTAGTAGAACCACCAACACTGGAATTAAAGACCCTACCGACCCATTTAAAGTAAGCATTTTTTGGGTAGAATGAGAAATTGCCAGTTATTATTTCCTTTGAGCTCAACAAAGACCAGGAGAATGTGTTGATGAGCATTCTAAGGAAACATGTGCGAGCAATTGGATGGACGCTCGCCGACATTAGAGGAATTAGCTCTGCGTACTGTATGCACCGCATTCGTCTTGAAGAGAAACACAAAGCAACGATTGAACATCGAAACAGACTCAACCTTGCGATGAAAGAGGTCATCAAGAAAGAGATCATTAAATGGCTAGATGCGGGCATTATCTATCCTATAGCAGATAGCACGTGGGTCAGCCCCGTGCAGTGTGTGGCGAAAAAGGTCGGCATGATGGTAGTCCCGAATGAAAACAATGAATTAATACCACAAAGGACCATCATTGGGTGGCGCATTTGCATGGATTACTGCAAGTTGAATGCGGCCACAAAGAAAGATCATTTCCCTCTGTCATTCATCAACCAAATGCTAAATCGTCTAGCTGGAAATGATTTTTACTGCTTTCTGGATGATTATGCCAGGTACAACCAGATTATGATAGCTCCAGAAGACCAAGACAAAACCACATTCACCTGCCCATATGCGACCTTCGCTTTTCGCTGCATGTCGTTTGGCCTCTGCAATGCGCCAAGCACATTCCAAAGATGCATGATAGCTATCTTTTCAGATTATCTCGAGGACTCTGTTGAAATCTTTATGGACAACTTCTCTGTTTATGGGAACACCTATGAGGTCTGTCTAGCCAACTTAGAGAAGATACTGAAGAGATGCGAACAGACGAATCTGGAGCTCAATTGGGAAAAATGTCATTTCATGGTGAAGGAGGGCATAGTGTTGGGACACAAGGTTTTCCGGGATGGGTTGGAGGTGGACAAAGCAAAAATCGAAGCAATTGAAAAACTTCCACCTCCAACAAGCGTGAAGGTTGTACGAAGCTTCTTGAGGCACGCTGGATTCTCCAGACGCTTTGTCAAAGATTTTTCGAAGATAGCATGACCACTCAGTGCGTTATTAGAGGCTGACAGAAAATTTGAGTTTGACAACAACTGCCTTAACGCATCCAGAGTTTTGAAAAATGTGCTGATTACCGCACCCATGTTGATTGCACCCGACTGGACACTTCCTTTTGAAATTATGCGCGATGCAAGCGGGTATGCGATGGGAGCAGCTTTAGCAAAAAAGAGAAAAACAATCTTGCACCCCATTGCATACGCGAGTAAAACATTAAATCCTGCTCAGACAAATTATACCCCCATAGAGAAAGAGCTTCTGGCAGTAATTTTTGCGTTGAAGAAATTTCGAGCATATCTGTTGGGAATAAGGGTACTCATCCATACTAATCACTCGGCGATCAAGTACTTAATGACAAAGAAGGATGCAAAGCCAAGGTTGATCAGAGGTGTTCTTCTCCTTCAAGAATTTGAAATAGAAATAATTGATCGAAAAGGGACAGAAAACCAAGTTGCAGATCACTTGTCTAGACTGGAAAATCCTGAGGTTGACCGCAATGAGTCTAAGGTGAGTGCGATGTTCCCGGATGAGAAGCTATTCCATATTGAAGAATTGCCCTGGTATGCAAACATAGTCAATTATCTGGTTTGCGAGCAATTTCTTGAAGACTACACCTACCACTAACAGAAGAAGCTCAAACATGAATATAAACATTATTATTGGGATGAGCCGAATCTGTATAAAAAAGGAGCAGACCAGATTTTTTGATTATGCATACCAAATGCTGCTTAACAACGCATATTATCGCAATGTCACGACTCACCATATGGTGGGCACTTTGGAGGGCAGCACACCACAACCAATGTTTTACAGAGTGAATTCTTTTGGCCTACATTGTTCAAGGATGCAGCTAACTATGAATGAAGTGTGATCGGTGCCAGTGCATAGGTAACATTTCATGGAAACATGCAATGCCAATGAATGCCATCTTAGAGCTTGAATTGTTCGACGTATGGGGGATTGATTTCATGGGACCATTCCCTCCCTTGAATGGTAAACATTATATTTTGTTAGCAGTCGATTATGTATCCAAGTGGGTAGAAGCAATAACATGCGCCACAAGTGATGCGGCAGTAGTCTCCCAGTTCCTGAAGAAACATATTTTCACTCGTTTTAGCACTCCCCGTGCCATCATAAGTGGTGAAGGGACCCACTTTGTCAACCATAATATCAAGGAGCTGCTGCGCAAATACAATATTCTCTACAAAGTGGCCACCGTATACCATCCACAGACGAATGGTCAGGCTGAAGTGTCCAATCAAGAAATTAAGTTGATATTTGAGAAGGTAGTGAGGCCTTCACGAATGGATTGGGCAACAAAGCTTGACGAAGCGTTATGGGCATACCGGACTACATTTAAAACACCCATAGGTATATCCCTATATGCATTGGTATTTGGTAAGGGGTGTCATTTTCCTTTAGAGCTGGAATATAAGGCACTGTGGGCGATAAAGAAGCTGAACTTTGATTTGAAGAAAGCAGAAGAAGCACGAAAAATGCAACTGGTCGAGCTAGAAAAATGGAGGATTAACGCATATGAAAATGCAAAAATTTATAAAGAGCACACCAAGCATTGGCATGACAAACGCATATGTGGTAAGAACGTCCAAGTTAGGAAAAAGGTCTTACTCTTCAACTCACGTCTGCGGCTCTTTCCGGGAAAATTAAAATCATGCTGGTACGGACCATTCATCATTAAATAAATATTCCAACATGGTGTGGTAGAGTTGATCACTGAGGATGGAAGTCGTACATTTAAGGTTAATGGACAGCGAGCTAAGGTATATTGCGGAGGTGATTTCCAGCCAAAAAAATACCTCCGTGAAGCTGAAAAACCTGGAATACCCTTTGTTTAATTCTTGAACTCTCATTCCTTCATCACTTTAATCCTTAGTTATCTATCTGCATTTTACTCTTTATTACTTCTAAAAATAAAACTTGTTGTTTTGTTTAAAATCATTTGACCCTCTCTTTGTTTGTTAACAATGATTAAGGCACAGGATTGCAGAGATGTTACATGAAGCAGCAAATTATCTCACTCTATCACCGCAATCCAAAGAAGAGAGATCGCCGCAAAGATGGATGCGTCAATACACAGTGCGGGTGACAGCCCAAATTTGGGAGTGTATTCTTCCTTATCATTATTTCAAATTTTGCGTCATTGCATTGCATATTAGTTCTTAAAAGTTTTATCACCACATCCTCTTTGATTACCGCAATCATCTAACATAAATAAATTTAGTAAATCACCGCATGCTGTTTCTTTGCCAAGTATGATTTCAATGATGAAAAACATGATTCTATTTCTTTCGTATATACTAGAGTCAACTTAACTTTAAGATAGTCACCTCATAAAATATTTCTAGAAGTTAGGGGTTTGCTAGCTTCCTTTCAAACTCTCTTTACAAATCATTCTCAGAACATCGCATGACTTATTTCAATTTTTTTGGCAATGAGGACATTGCCGCATTTTAAATTTAGGGGTGAGGTATTTATTTTCTTCGACCTTGCTATTTTTTTTTATAAAAAAAATTGAGAATAACAACTCCACTATCAACGCAAAGGGAAACCCATGTTGATAAGAGTTAAGTTGTGAAAGACACTTACCCGTAGTTGGATGTCCACATGACACACGTGGAGGCAAGCCAAAACGAAAGTAAGTCACCAGGATCAACGCGTAAATAAATGACCGTAACTCCACTCCCAAGTAGGTATAAACTTAGTCTGAGAAAGAGCATATTACTCGTAGTTGGATGCCCGCATGACACACGTGGGGGCAAGCCAAAACGAAGGCAAAGCACTCGGATCAGCGTAAGGTTAGAAAAAAACAACAATGACAAGAAATATGCAAGGATAAAATCATTTGACAAGCCGGTGGAAAATTTTCTTTTTTGAAATAAATCATGTGATGTTCCGGAAGTTAGTAAAGTCTTTTTGAAGTTTAAGCTTGCGTTCCCCAGGTCTTAGAAATATTTTGAGAGGAGGCTTGAACGAGACTTAAGGAAACTTTGGAATATAGGAATTGAACAAAATATCCTTGAGAAATCTAGGAAAAGAATATTGCGGTCGATTTGCCAAAAGAAATCTTTAGCTTATGCTTGAGGACAAGCATTGTTTAAATTTAGTGGTGTGATAACGGGCATAAATGCACATTATCAGGGTGCTAAGTTCTTAAACAATGTTGGCTTGCGTTGATAAAACATGTTAATTTGAGTCCATTAAGCATCAATTTCATAATATTGTGGTCGCATGCATTCATCGCATTAGAATAGTTGATTTATGTATTTTTGTGCAGAATATGCAATGACGTAAGGCGAAAATTGCGATCATAGGAAATCATTGGTCGAGCGCAGCATTACCGCAAGGCTTTGCGGTGATCGTGTTCGCAAATATTCGCCCTAAAAGGATTGCCGTAACTTGGTCAGCGCAACATGGTGGGTGCATCTGGGTGAAAGGCTAATTAATCGCGATGGGACAGAAAGCTAAGGATAGTCAAATCCGAATTAAGTTGACAGTCGATTAACAATAACAAGTACATTCAGCTTTTTGGTGACAAATATTCAATGCATCAATCAGGGGAATTAAAGCCGTCCCATCAGTGCAATCATGAAAGAGAAGCCGCCGTTCACCTTGGATGTTCTATAAATACCAAAGGCAACCTTCAGCAAAGGGGTTTAGCAGTTCAAAATTTCATACTTCAGTTCACACGTCTTTGGTTCAAAGTTTTCCTTCCGATTTAAGGCGGACACGAGAGAGGAAGGTGGTGCTAATAGATCGTTCTGGTAAGCTTAGGAGAGCACCGGAAGCCTCAAGGACAGAGAGAGGGCCGACGCCTGTGGAAGCAGGAACATCCTTGGAACTGAATAGAGATTCACAGTGTAAAAGCCTCGGTCAGCAAGGAATTGCTACCAGGCTCTCTACCTTAACTTCCATTGTTATTTTGTACTCCACTCATTTATCGAAATGGAATCTATTTCTCTATATTTGTTCACTCTCTGTTATTTACGCATGAGTAGCTAAATCAGTTGAATAGGTTGAGAAGCATTTAGCTAGCACAACTAGGGAATCTTCACTCTATGCGATTATCTTGTATTATGTATGCTTTATTCGTTCATTAGAGATACTCGGGAGGGTAGTCTAAGAACAGGATCTAGGCTTGGGAAGGTTAGGTGAGAATCTAGGCTCGGGAGAGTCAGATTAGAATGCATAATCAAGAGATAGGAGCTTAGGAATAAGCACTATTTGTTATCAACGCAACGCATGCATCCTAGAGATAGGATATGATTGTATGCGGTCACCTTGCCTTTATGCATTTTACATCATCACATAGGAAAAGAGTAGAGACTTAGGGATAAGCCCTATGGACACTTTTGCATTCAACACATGCGTCCTAGACTTAGGAGCATCGCATTTGCATTGGAAAATGACTTGTTGTGCATGGTTGTAGCATGATCGCATAGTCTGACGCATTCCCAAGTAATGCTAGCTAAAGATCTTCTCAACCCGTTCATCGGCATACTCAGTGTATCTATCACACAACTAACTTTTCTCAAATCTACTGCATTTGTTTATTTTTTTCATTAACACAATCAACAATTAGTTGAGTTACCGGTTACCGCAAAGTTTCATCAAAAATTACCAACGCAATCTGTTTTCACAAGTCCCTGAGTTCGACCCTGGACTTACTAGGAAACTTAGTGGAATTTACACTTGGATTCCGCTGAGGAAACTTGAGTACACAATGCAATTTCACCATCGCATATCATCCATAATTCACTTCATAAAAATAAGCATCAAGTTTTTGGATGACGGGCAGAAATGCACGTTATCACCTAGACAAGACCTCCGTCACCATCACAAACAAAAAAGGAGACAATGGATCCCCATGCCTCAACCTCTTCTTACCAGGAAAAAACCCTTCAAGGGAACCATTAATCATCACAGAGAACTTAGGCGAAGTAACACAGCCCTTACCCAACTAATAAACTGAAGGGGCGTACCTATAGCCAACAACACAACACACCAAACAGAAAATCCCAATTTACGGAATCGTACGCCTTCTGAAGGTCTACCTTCAACACACAACGTGACTTCCCTATGCCCTCCTTATAGCACCCCACAATCTCCTGACATAATAAAATGTTGTCAAAAATTGACCTATTCGGAACAAACACAGACTGGTTGCCACTGATGAAAGCAGACAACCACAACCGCGATCTCTCAGCTAAGATCTTCGAGATACACTTATACACAACATTGCTACAAGAAATAGGACGAAAATCCTCCATAGGTTCAGCTCCCCGCCTCTTTGGGATAAGAGTAATAACAGTAGAATTAACTCCACCAGGCAGGTAACAAGTGTCAAAAAAATTCAGCATAGCGTCACAGAAATCATCCCCAACCATACTCCAAACAGCTCTGTAAAAATCCACCGAATACTGATCAGGCCCAAGAGCCTTCCCAGACTTCATCGAGAATAAAGCCTTCTGAATCTCCTCCTGACTCATTGGCCGACCAAGCGCCTCCACCCCCTCCTCGGACCAGCTGAACTGCACAATATCCCCAATTCGGGTAGTAAGATCTCTATATCCCACAGGCTAAGACTCTAAACAACCCTGAAAGAATTCTATCGCCACCCCTGCTACCCTGTCATGCACCGTTTAGCGAGTGCCCCCAGCATCCATGACCGTAAATAAACCACTACAACTACGACGAGAACGAACACTGGGATGAAAAAACTTGTGTTCATATCACCTAACTCCAGCCACCCTACCCTGGCCTTCTGCCGAAGCGATGCCTCCTCCAATCTCGTCACTAACCAGAACACCTCAGTGGCCCAAGCCACCTTCGCACACACCGACTCTGAAGTAGGATCCCTTTCTACTTCAGCCTGAGCAACCTCTATAACCTGCCTAGCCGTCCGCACCTCATCAGCTAACACAGAGATACGCCTACCAAACAATGCACCAAAAACCATTTTCACTGCCTTCAAATTTCGCACAAAGCTAACCATAAGAGACACAACCTTAGACCTTCTCCATACTGACCAGATAGTATCAATAAAACCCTCAGCCTCCGCCCAATGAGAAAAATAATGAAACGTAGGAGGCGGCCTACTCCTCGTCTCCCTTATAGAAACCAGAAGAGGGCTATGATCAGAAATCCCCCACTGACCAACCTTAACCTCCGAATACGGAAAAGAAACCTTCCACGCCTCATTAGACAAGCATCGATCCAACCGGTGCAAGATACCATTCCCCTGAAGTTTACTAGTCCAAGTAAACCAGTTACCTATCACACCCAACTAAACCAGATCTACCTCCAATAAAGCCCCATCAAACTTCTCCATCTCCCTTAAGCTAGGGTAACCACCAAAATCCTCCGAACTACTACGAATAGCATTAAAATCCCCCAAAACAACTTTAGGAAGCTGCCACGTGACACACACATCACTCAACTAAGACCACAAGTTCCTCCTCTCACTCGGGTGATTAGAGGCATACACAGCATCAATATGTACCCTAACACTAGATACAATATCCACTAAGGTTCTAGAAATAAACTGCTCCCCACTGACATCAATAGAAAAATCATAGACACTTTTTCGCCACATCGCCCAGATCCTTCCAACTTCCTGCACACTATAGCTACACACACAATTCTAAGCATAACCAAACCTACCCATCACCATATCAAAATTCTATACTTCCTCTATAACGCCTACGACGACTAACCATAGTAAACTCATCAGCACATCCCGTGCCCTTATTCCCATCCACTTGGCTAAATCCCCTTGCACCATGTCAGACCCCTGCCCTAGCCTTAGCCCCAAGACTTAGAAGGGAGCATGAAGATATACTAGTAGCATTCCAAGACAACATTTAAATTTAACATTTCCTCCTTTATCTATTAAAACCTTAACATGTTTACAATAACCTATATAATTTCATACATGTAGCCCAATTTTCTATACTCTTTTATTACATGATCTAAGTCGTGCCTTGAGAAATTACCAAGTCATGTTGTTTTGGTGGTTGTAGACTCCTTCCTGAACGCTCCGCTTTACAACCTGGGGAGGGGGATAAAAGAAAACATTTGGAAGAGAGTGTAAGCTAATAAGCCCAGTGAGTGGTGCCTTTTAAAATAACAATCACTTTACAAAACATATTTTTTGGGAAGTCAATCACATAATCACAATTTCAATATAATCTATGCATGATCATGTGTAATCTCATTCAATCATTATCCTCCAGTCCCATGCTATACTTGGCATGTTCACATCATGCATATATTAACAATCATAACAACTTTTTATGGAAACTTTCCTATAACCCGCTTTCCCTGCCAATGTGCACATCGACTTTTATTTCCCGCTAGTCATGCTTAGGTATCTTGACTATATTTCCTATCGATCGTCACCGACTATCATTTTTCGCCGACCGAAGCCGACTATATTTTCCTGCCAAGTACCATTTTTAAGCATGCTAACTCATGTATTTCGTGTATAATCTTAGTTTCCATAGAAATTGCACAAACAATATCATGGCAAGTCACATAACATTATAAGCATGCATTTGTACTTACCTATGCATTTATTCATATAACAATGTATAAAACTAAATAACCACTCACTGTGAGCAAGATTTTCTACTAAAACCACTTTGAGAATACCTTCCTGAGAGTTCCTCCATATCAATGAAAATTCCTCAATTAACACTTGTTATATCAATAAATAATGCTAAAATAGCCAAAATACCATTATATAATAAAAGTACCAGCTTACCCCACTCCAAACTTAGCCAAAATCCTAAAATTAGCCTCTTTAGAGGTTATTTGGATTGTGGCAGGCAGCTGGGCATTCGGCCGTGTGTAGGGTGGGCATGCTGTGTCACACAATGGGCTGCTGCGTTGGGCGTGCGTGATGCGTCGTACAGTGACTGTTGCGTTGGGCGTGCATGATGCGTTGGTGTGAGGCAGGATAGACACAGCGCTGCAAGGCGTAAGGTGTGCACGCTATGTGCTGGATGCGTTGGCTGGCTGTGCATTCGGGTTGGCTCCAATGTTTCACAAACGCAACCTTAGCTCCTTCGGATCCTAATTAATTTGGCAGCCTAAATACTTAAGCATAACACTTTAAATAAGCTCTCAACACATAGATTTTGGGGATGGCATGAATAAATTCTTCTCGCCCAACCCCTCTATTATAGCCATCCCAAATTCACCCCCTTGTGAAGACTCAACTCCCATTTGTCCCTTTTTGAAGCTGCCAACACTTACCCTATTACAGCACAGCCTTGAGTTGTTCTCATCTTAGTTTGCTAGCCAAAATTCCCATTTTGCATGCAACCTCCTTCATCCACCTCCTGCTTAGTGTGATAAGACCTCTTTTGCATGTAATCTCCTTTGTCCACCTCGTGCTTAGAGTGATAGGATTGCCTTGTGTGATCCTTCTTTTGCCACCTCAATCACATAAATACTTAAACATGTTCATCTATCTAATTTGTTAGGCTTATCAATACATGTCATAAATATTGCCATCTCCCCTTGGAATTCTTTTCCCCATCAATTTGCCTTCCTTTTTGTCAACAACGCATAGCAAGCTAACTCACTTCCATCGAAATCCCACTTAGCCATCGTATGAGTCATCCATCACCAACGCATAGGGTGGCTACTCATCCTTGACGCATGGCTAATTAGGTATGTCTGCACGACTTGCTTGGCATGGACACATAACGCTTCGCATAGGCGCTGGCCATCGACGCATGGGCGTGCCTCGATGCATTAGTGCTCAGCAGGCTCGGCAGTGCTCGATACATAGGCATGGCCACTCGACAGGCTTGGCAGTGCTCGAAGCATAGGATGGGTGTCCGGCATGCCCGCTCGACGTATAGGCAAGAGCGCTTGCATACCTGCTCGACGCATGGGCTGTGTGCTTTGGCTCGATGCATGGGCTGGGCTCCTGGCATGCCTGCTCGACGCATGCCTTATGCATGCCCTTGCGTTAGTTGCATACAAGTCCACGACCATTGCCCAAGCCTTCTTGCTTCCAAAGTTTAGTACAACATGAAGCCAGCCTCCTACGTACTTTTAGGCCTTGCGTTCAAGGCGCCTAAACCCTTCACATACGTCGGCCATACTCCTAACCACTTGCCACCCTTTTGATATAACTTAGTACATATGGTCGTACTCTTCCATATGCTATCACCATTGCCCCAATATTTTTATTACTTAGGATTTTCCTTCTCCAAATAATCTTCCACCTTAGATTTAGTGTTAGGGTCTTACATACCAATACCCAAATCCTGCCCCTTCCTCACACTCTCAATTCCCCCATTCTCCCCCAAACACCCCTCATTAACTACCGCAATACAAAACTCCTGACCCTTTTCCACACCCTGTTTCTCACACATAGCCCCAGCATGCCCAAAGGAACCACAACAAGTACACCTACGAGGTTTCCACACATACACTACTGGAATAATAAACTCCGCATTCTAACAATGACTGGATGGGGCATTAACGAATCACCATCCACTTGAACACAAACCCTCGCATACGATAACCGTCCTCGCTCTTTTGTTGCAACATCAAAAGAAATAGATTTACCCACGACACTAGCTACCACTACTAAACCCCTATCCGTCCACAGCTCCACGAGAACACGCTCAAGTTTAATCCAGATAGGAATAGAATTAAAAACAAAGGTTTCAGGAACAATACCTGGGGACCATTATCGTAATAAGATGGGCTTGCCACCCGAGTGCCATAGACCATTCTCCAGCAAACAATCCCGTGACTCTACCTTCTTAAGTTTAAAGATAATCAAACTGTTCTCCAACAAGGTAATAGTTTGCATCTCTACACGTCTCCAAATTCTCTGAATAAGTCGGAAAATAACAGAATACGGGAGTTTGGATTCACAAATTGACTAACCAAAGATTTCTCCTACAAACACACACCCTCATCAATAATCTCCTCACAAGGTTCAACAATAACTTTATCATTTTCAACCAATGAGGGACTGAACTCTAAATTACCCCTCAACTTAGACCCAAAAAGGGCGGCCCATGCATTTCCACCCTTTCACACCAGAACCCGAACCACTAGAACCATACGCCTCCTTCTCCCGCACGCGGAAAACTGTGTCCTCCGAACGACCCTCACTTCCATAAAGCCCAGCTCGAGAAACCTCTTCACTGCCTCACTTCTGCCCCCTGAGCATTCCAACTTCAGCCTAGCACCATGTGACCCACCCACCGATGCCCCCATACCTTTCGACTCTTTCCCCAACTCCCTCTACACCAGTTCACTCCCTCCACTCAGCCTCAACCCACTCCCAACAGACCCGCTCACCCTAGCTCCCTCAAGGCCCAACCCAACCCCCTTCACAACCCGGTTTTCATCTGGGCCCCCAACACCCTCTAGGCTCCTAGACACACCCTTCACTTCTTAAACCCCCACTCCACACGAGCCCAAACTTCCCTACCCAACAACTAACCCAATACCCAGCCTGCCCGGTTCATCCCTCACAACCCGAATTTCTTCCGGTTCTAGGTCAGACGACAGAGGCTTCTTCAACCCAACACTCCTCATATCGAACCCTTCACCTTCCTCAGAACTATCGTCAGACAACCCAAAATCCTTCACCTCCGAAGAACGAGCACCCAATCCCAAATCGATCTCTGGTCTAAGCAGACGAAAGGGTTGACGAACAACTCGACCTTTATTCTTCTCCTTCAGTCTTAAAGGCGACTGCTGATAACGAGTAGAAATGCATGTTATTACAACGCAAATAAGTAAAAAAATGAGGGAATGCAACGGTAAAAATATAAAAAATCATGTCCAAATGCGTTAAACTGAGAATATTGTGAGCACATGCACCCATCGCATAAAAGCAGCTAATTTACTTATTTTGTGTAGGAAAAATGTGTTGGCGCAAGTAAAATTGCGATCCACGGAATTAGGCGTCCGCGTGCGTTGAAAGATAGTGATCGCAAAGACATGCGATCATATGTGATCGTGAGAAGTTGCTCAAGAAGGTGGCTGCATAAAGATGGCGCATCAAGGTGACAACATAATAAATCATGATGGGACGGAAAGCCGATGACGGTCGAATATGAATTTAGTTGACAAGCCGTTAACGAAACACTGTAGCAAGTACACTCAACTTTCGGTGACCATTAATCGGTACATCAGAGTATGAGATTTAATGACCGCCCATCATTGCAATCATTAGAGAGAAAAGCTTCTACACCTTGAGCTCTATAAATACCAAAGGCCACCATCGTTAGAGGAGTTCGCCACATATAGAACAAGTTAGATCATATACAAAATAGATAGTCGTTAGCCTGTTCATAGTTATTCTTATACTTAGAAGACGGAGACGAGCAAAAAGAAGAATACCCGAGAGATCATTCCTGGATAGCTCAAAAGACTGTCGGGAAGCGCTATAAAGGAGATAGGGTCAAGTGAAACCAAGGACATTCATCTGGGTAGAGTTTGAGTGAAAAGACAGTGTAAAAGACCACGGGAAGCAAGATATTGCTACCGGGCTTCTTATCTCTACATTCAATTGTTATTCTATATTCTGCATTTAATTTATAAACAATGGAAAGAATCTAGACTTGAGAGAGACACTTTATGCGATCATCTTGTCTGTATTCTGTATTCTTATCTCTACCTAAGATTTACACTTTGTGCGATCATCTTGTCTTATGTATGCGTCATTCACCCTTTAGAGATACTTGAGACAGTAGTCTAAAGAAAGAATCTAGACTTGAGAGAGTCAAATTAGAACCACATAAGCGAGAGATAGAAACTTAGACAAAAGTTCATTTTGCTATTACGCATCGCATGCAGCCTAGAAATAGGTTATGATAGTATGCGGTCACCTTGTGTATGGAAGCATCATTCATTATCGCATAGACAAGAATAGAGACTTAGACATAAGTGCTATCGACATTATCGTATACATCGCATGCGTCCTAGAAACAGGGACCATGGAATTTGCATTGAGAGATGACATGCTGTTGTGTGTGTGTAGCATGATCGCATAACTTGAACGCAATCTTAGGAAGTGTTAACTAAACCCCTTCTCAACCCATTCATCGCATACTCATTGTAATTCTCGATTTCAGCAACTCTTTATTCGAACTCCGTTGCATAGGAAATATACTTAATCAAAACACCATCCAATTTTTTTGTTCTATTTGCCACCACAAAGGAATCAAAATTACTGTCTCACATATTAACTCAGTAGTCCCTATGTTCGACCCTGGACTTACTTGGAAAATTAGTGAGATTTATACTTGGGTCTTATTAGGAAAACTTGCATGTGCAACGTATAACTCATCACCACAAAATACATCATAATTGTATCACATTTACAATGCAACAAGTTTTCGGCGCCATTGTCGGGGACTATGGTAGTACATATTGCGCTAACAGTAACTTTTTTATTTTCTTTTTAGCTTTCAACCTCTGTGCACTGTCATTCCTATGGTAAGGGAAGAAGCAGGTGTCATATGAACGAAGGATATGTTCCTGAGCCCAACTACGACCCAGAGTTTGAACATTCCAAAGAAGACGAAGAAACAACCACCTACAACAACAAGAGAGAAATCCCAATATTGCAAAATAACCGAAAGAAAGAGCTGCAAATGCGAACAACATCATGGTAAATCCCATTCTCCTAGCAAACGACTGAAATAGACCTATCCGGGACTATGCGTCGCCCAACCTTTATGATTTCTCCCTAGGAATCATGAGGCCAACTTTGGATGGATCGAGGTTTGAACCCTACATCGTAGACAGCTGCCAATGTGGCAGCAACTAGAGGTCTACTTGACAAAACTTATGATGAGGCTAAAAATATTCTTGATCGCATATCAAAGAATCAAGAAGATCGGAGGGAAAGCGATCGACGACTAAAAATTCGAGAAGGTGACGTAAACAATGGGGCCATTGCATCTCTACATAATCAAATGTATGTGATGATCAATCTATTACAGGGCATCGCAATCAACAGCCCTGGAATGCAAAAAGGGAAGGTCAACGCAATTGATCAAACGAGCATGAGTTGTGCCGCTTGTGGAGAAGCACATTCGATTGAAGAATGTCCGAGGAACCCACGATCAGTATACTTCGCAAAGAACAATTCTTTCTCTAACATATACAACCCTGGGTGGAGAAACAACCCCAATTTTTCTTGGAAAAATACTCAACAATAGAGTTATCAACCCATGGCACAAAAGGAAGGGCCGCCAGGATTTTTCCCGCAAACTAACGATCAATAAAAAAATCAAGCCAGTAGCTCACAAGCGCCGCCATCTTCCTCCTTGGAAAGCCTATTAAAGTAGTACATAGAAAAGAATGAGACAGTGCTCCAGAATCAGACGACTTCAATCCGCAATCTAGAGATCCAAATAGGACAGATTGCAAGAGAGCTAAAAAAAAGTCCGCAAGGGACGTTGCCGAGATTAACTGAGCTCCCTCGCAACTCGGGGAACACAGGAAAGAAGCAATGTTAGGTCGTGACCTTGTAAAGTGGAAAGACAATAGCGGAAGAGAAGAAGGAGCCAAGTAAGACTAATTCAGTTGCGATGGAATCCAAGACCCTGTTGACACAAGATGAACCAGAAGAAAATGAGACAATGGAACCAGAAGTTGCGTCCACCTCTAAGCTTATAGAACACAGAACCGTGAAGATACAGTTGCCACCATCCCCGCAAAGACTTAAGAAGAAGCAAAATTATGAAGTGCAGTATCATCGCTTCATGGAAATGTTAAAACAGCTACACATCAACATCCCTTTCACAGAAGCGATAGAACAAATGCCAAAATATGCTAAGTTTTTTAAGGACATGGTGTCAAAGAAAATGAGCACAGGAAAGTTTGCAAAGGTGGCGTTATCGCAAAAGTCAAACTATTAGAGTTAAACAACATGCAACGAAAGTATCAAGGATCCATAAGCATTCTAATTCACTATATTTGGCAAAAACTAAAGCATGTTGTTCATAAAAATGGGTTTTCAGAACATACCTTTGAAGAACTCTTCAAGAAAAACGTCTGATCAGCTACTGCCTTCACTTAATATTAATGTGAACCACCTCAAAGCCTTCCCTACTATGGTCTTGGAGCTTTAGGAAGAGTTGTAGGACTCAAAAAAAGCTTGTAGATGTGGAGAAATAAGGGAAACTCACAGCAACAAGTTGAAGAAGACAACTTCTTCTTCACCATGATTTTTCTCTCAAAATTCTGTATTCCTCTTCTTCTCCAACAACTCCAATCTTCTTTATATATCAAGATGAACATGCAAAGATATGGAGTGCATGGCTTGCATCTCATGCTTGGAGAATCAAGGTAGAGAATATCATGGTTTGTGTATGAGCATAAAGATGATGATAATGGAAAAAAAAACTTTTTCCACTTTGTGTCATGCAAAACGATTTTTCCATTTTATTTTTAAAATAAAAAATGACTTTTAAATCATTTTAATTTAAAATTTGATTTTCTTAAATTAATTTAAAAAATTAATTAATGTAATATCAAATATTAAATTAATTTTTGCACAATAATCATCTTTATATATTTAAATCATATTTAAATATTTATTCTCTTGTTCCATTTAATTTGAATGTTTCAAATTAATTTGTCAAGCTACCCTAAAGCGCTATTTACGAGCTAGGAGGGGGACCTCGCGGACCTACAGATCATGGGCTCCAACGATCCAAGATTAATCGACTAAATTCATTAGACCGATTTAACCCCCATTCGTTAACTAATGGGTGATTCCACTAAAGCCCATAGTTGAACTCTCCTCACTGTAGATATATTATGCCCACTCGATATAAGCATGATTAGTAAGTTAACCCTTTACAGGTAGCTCGTAATAAAGCCTGGGTTGAATCTCTATTTTACCTCCGAAATTACCTCTTGTTCTTTAAGTTCCACTAATCCTCTAATGAACAATTGATTTATGATCCAGTCAACAAATCGAATCCCTCTCAGGCCCATGAAAGGGTGAGGCCTCTTGTTCAAGACCCAAAATCAGCACTTAAAGGGAACAACCTCTCTACTAACCCTAATCGGTTAGGAGTGAATTCCCTCTTGCACCCTATGTTCCCAGCTATTCATCTCGTTTTATCCCCAAAATGGTAAGCTTTTTTAGCAGAGGCAATTGGTCTACTCTCATCATTTGCAGATCAAAGGATAATCTCAAACAAACAGGAGTTCACAGTTAACTCAGGATTAAGGTTAAGTTACCTAGGTCATCGCTTTGAAATTGCCAATCTTAAACATTAAACAATGTTATAAAGTAAGAGTGACAAGTTTCATGGTCTGATCTTGCACAAAACTCATTTGAACAGGATACCCCCACCCCTCATGTCTCAACATGCACGAATTAGGATCATTTCGTATGCAGCAATTTACAACACTTTGTAACAACTACAGAGTAGGTCGCATCCAATAGTGTTACCAGAATAAGGTACCCAACCTTATTCATATACTATAGATCATTTTGACTATTTCCTCGAACTTGATCCACTTGTATGTCTCCACATAAAGTTCAAGTACTCATATAATAGTCAAGGGACTTAGGTTTATTGGATTTTTAAAAAAACAATATATTCAACAACTTTATTGAATTCTCAGAATAAGTTCTAATGTTTACAAACCACGATTTTTAAGACATAAAACCCAACATAAACACCATAATTCCACCGAAGATGTGCGACCCCAGAAGTTTCACGATACCCTGCTAAATTGGCGGGATATATATCAGTCAAGCGCTTTGCGACCTTGAGGCAAGTATAAATTTAATGCCCCTTTCAATTTTCAAACTGTTGAAGGTGGGGCAGCTGATGCCCACGACAGTGACTCTTCAGCTGAGGACAGGTCCCTAGTTCACCTAAAGGGAAAGTTGAAGGATGTCCTGGTCTCAATTGATAAATTCATTCTACCGGCAGACTTCATCATTCTCGACTACGAAGTGGACAAAGATGTGCCTATCATATTGGGACGACCATTTTTATCTATTGGTCGCACTCAAATTGATGTGTCCAAGGGAGAGATCACAATGAGTGTAAATGGGAAGAAGCTCAGATTTAACATCATTAAAGCCATGAAGTATCCAAAAGATGAAGAACTATCTGATTCTGACAATGAACATAGTTGAAATGAAGAAGAGGAGTCCGAAGACGAAGATGAAAGAGGGGATGGGACCGCATCCGTAGAAACCTGCAATGTGATCATGGAAACAACAAACAAAGAAGAAAAATTGACGTTGAATGAAGAGAGAAAAGCACAAAAACCTTCCTTAGAACAACCACCTGTCGTGGAATTAAAAACTCTGCCAAGTCTTCTAAAGTATGTTTTCCTAGGGCAAAATGAAACTTTGTCGATGATAATTTCTTCTGTGCTACAAGAAGAACAAAAAAATGCACTGCTTAGCATCTTGAAGAAGTACATAAAAGCAATCGGGTGGACACTAGCAGATATAAGAGGAATTAGCCCAACATACTGCATGCACAGGGTACGTCTCGAAGAAAACCAAAAAGGGTCTATCGAACCTCAACCCAAACTAAACCCTGTGATGAAAGAGGTTGTGAAAAAGGAGATAATTAAATGGTTGGACACAGGCATCATATACCCAATCAGCGATAGCACGTGGGTCAGCCCCGTGCAATGCGTGCCCAAGAAGGGAGGAATGACAGTAGTCCCAAATGCAAACAATGAGTTAATACCAATGAGAACCGTCACTGGCTGGCAGATCTGCATGGACTACCGCAAGCTCAATGCGGCGACAAAGAAGAACCATTTCCCCTTGCCTTTTATTGACCAGAGGCTAGACTGCCTAGCACGAAATGAGTATTTCTATTTTCTAGACGAGCATGCGGGCTACAACCAAATAATGATCGCTCCTGAAGACCAAGAGAAAACCACATTCACCTATCCAACGGAACGTTTGCTTTTCACGGCATGTCGTTCGGATTATGCAATGCGCTGAGCACGTTTCAAAGGTACATGATGGCTGATAACTTATAGAAATACAAGTTATTTATACTATTTTATTTAGATTATGTGGCAAAAAGAAGGAAAAGTTACGTCGACAATATAGAAATTGGCTTAGAAATACGAAAAATTTTAAAGTGTCGTGAACACACCCGCTAACCCCATTGCAATGGTGCAATGGAATGTCCAAGTATTTGTTTTTGCAAGAAATAGGTCACTGCATGTGGTAACCGCTCGAGGACAAAAATGAACAACACATCCACATTACATGCGGCAATCGATCAAGAACAAAAAAGATCAACACAATTGTAGCGCATGTGACGATCGATCATGGACTCAAGCGATCAACGCATTTCCACACATGCGGCAATCGATAGAAGATCAAAAAAATTACACCGCATGCGGCGATCGATCAAAGATGAGAAGAGCAACACATTCGCAGGGACTTCTAACAAGTGTACAACTTTTCTGTTGTACGATTATGACAAATTGATCGTGGGGCAGAGCGGACATTTCCACTATGCCATGGCAGGAATTATCAGATTTTCAAAGTGGGACCACTAATACAGAGGAGCCAAGGTCTATAAATAGCTTCATCAAATTCAATGTTAAGGAGGCTGGTCTGAAGAGACAATCCAGAGAAAATCCGGGAGAACGAGGGGAGAAGTCTGAAAGGTAAGTCTCCCAGCACGAAATTATTTCCATTGCTGAAGAAGAAGCTCTGTGCAAGAGGTCACTTCTACCTAGAAAGCAAGCCTGAAAGGGAAGCTTTCCACTCCAATTCATCCATACATCGACAAGCACAACATCTTCGATCGGGATCTGTGTCAAGACATTGACACTCTTTCTGTATTTGTTCTTATTTTTCCATTCATCTACTGTGTTCATTTATCTTTAATCTTTCATTCACCATCTATAACAAACGCTGATTTTAGGTTTAAATATCATTATCATAATCATTTTCATTTCTCTATTCTTTTCCATACATTCATCATCCATTTTCTCCATCATGTGTAACTAATCCCCTGGGTAAAGGAGAAGGATTAAGCGAGTGAGTTAATCCTTGTTAAGAAAATTGGGTGAGTTTAGCTAAAGCATGCTCGACGGCATCTTCACCTGTGAGAGCAGAAGTGAAGATGTTATTTCGCCTATCGAGAGAAGGTTAGAAAAGTGCATTAACTAAAGTGAGAAGTATTTCCAGAGATGGAAACAACCTTGCGTTCATCACGTTCATCCCTATTTCACCATAGACATATGGGAACGCGGCCAATCACTGAAAGGTGTAAGCCAAAGGAAAGCGGAACCTTAGTTGCATCCTTAGCAAGATTGACGAACTTGTGATGTTCTTTCCCTCAACCCATTCTCTTTCTGATTCATTCACAAGACTTACCACCGCATTCATTAGATTCTTTTGCACAACTTCACAGCCAGTCCTCACCCTGTATCATTAATAGTTTAGTCATTTACTTATCACCACAATTTACTTTACCGTAATTTACTTACCATTGCAATTTAATTTAACGCAATTTACTTTATCGCAATTTCTCTTTCTGCAAACACCATTCATTATTCTTTATGTTAAATCGGTCGCATATACCACATTAGTATCACATTTAAACATAACAATCCCCGTGTTCGACCTCAGATCAATCTGAGAAACTTGCTTTGGAATTATACTTGGTTCCAGCATAAGAAAACTTGTGACGTGTACTACACGAACGCATACTACGAAGCATTTAAGCATCATCGTATACATTTAGAACGTAGTATCGCATTATCTTTATCACAAAGCAACTTGAGCACATAGAGCCATCAACATTCATTCATTCATTTTAAATCATTACAAGTTTTTGGCAATAAGATATAAAAATAGATATAGATAAAGAAAGATATAAATTTTCGTTCACCAAGTTTTTGGCGCCGTTGCCGGGAACAAGAACTTGAATCATTCATCATTAGTGCATAATTAATTTTTTGTCTATCAATGGCTATCTTCTATGAGTATCTCGAGGATTCAGTGGAAATTTTTATGGATGACTTCTTGGTTTATGGGCAAACGTATGAAGTCTATCTGAACAACTTGGAGAAGATAGTAAGGAGATGTGAAGAGACAAATCTTGTGCTGAATTGGGAGAAGTGCCACTTCATGGTGAATGAAGGTACTGTGCTCGAGCACAAGGTTTCCAAGGAAGGGCTGGAGGTGGATAAAGCGAAAATTGAGGCCATTGAAAAGCTTCCACCTCCAGCAAATATGAAGGCTGTCAGAAGTTTCCTGGGACATGTAGGATTTTACCGTCGTTTTGTGAAGGACTTTTCGAAGATTGCTCAACCATTGAGTGTGTTGCTAGAGGTTGACAGAATGTTTGACTTTGATTCACAATGCCTCTACGCATTCAAAATACTAAAGAACGCATTGATAACCGCACCTGTGTTGATCACTGATAACTTGTAGAAATACAAGTTATTTATGCCACCTTATATAGATATTGCGGTCAAAAGTTAGTAATTATACGCCAATTGTATGAAAATTAACTTAGTATGACAATAATTATAAATGTTTGCAAT
Source organism: Benincasa hispida (assembly GCF_027475165.1). NCBI lineage: Eukaryota > Viridiplantae > Streptophyta > Magnoliopsida > Cucurbitales > Cucurbitaceae > Benincasa > Benincasa hispida. Next base: position 89,722,150 of record NC_143488.1, on the reverse strand, counting down.
TACACCCACTAACGCCAAAAAGATGGAGGACAAGCCAAACTTTACTCTGTTTTGTAGGAGACCAAGTCACCGCTTGCGCTCAAGGCTCATGAGAAACTAATCAACTCATCTCTATAACATTGTGCCCATAGATCAACCATGAAGAGACGATTACCGAAGTAATGGTGCAATGCAATAGTCGGTCCAGAGCTATGCTTCAACTGCATGCGGTAATAAAAACAAACACCGCATGCGAACCTATGATCGAAAGATGCAACTGAGCAACGCAAGAGTGGGAGATTGAGATGTGTGTACAACTAACGGTTGTGCAGAATTGATGGTCTGATTGCATAATAGAAGGAATAAAATCCCTCCATCTCCGGAATTACCATAATAATCAAGTGGGGACCACAAGACCGAAGTCAAAGATCTGCTCCTATAAATACCCCAGCGATTTCAAAGAAAAATATGTTATTTGATACTGGGCTAAGTGCTGTAAGATTTTAGAGAGAAAATGTTGAGCTGAGTGCTGAAGAGAAGAAATCCGAGAAGAGAACGAGATAAGGTTGAGAGGTAAATCTCATATCCGACCTGTCATATACTCGATCGAAGCTCTGTGCAGAGACCTCTGCTACCGGTGGAGTAAGCCTGAGAGGGAAGCTCTTCCTGCCATCGAAACCATCCTATCCGGCAAGCAGATCTCCATTGAATCTATGCCAAGACATTGGCACCGGATTGTATCTGTTCTACCTCTCTTTCATTGTATTCCATATTTTTTTTTAACTCTTCATTCACACATCATGTATCAAACATTTAGTAGAAATATTAAATGTTTCGATAGATTTCGTTTACCATTTTCTGTCTATCTCCGTTCACCCATAAGTCACTTTCTTCATGATGTTTTCTTAATCCCTTGATGAGCAATATGAATCACCAAGAACTTAATATGTATTAAAGTTATTAAATACGTTTAGCTAAAGCATGCTAGACGACATCTTCACCTGTGAGAGTAGAAGTGAAGATGTCATTCTGATCTATCGAGAGAAGGTCAGAAGAGTGCGTTAACTAAAGCAAGTAGTACTTCTAAACATGGAAGCAACCTTCTGTTCATTACGTTAGACTCTGTTTCACCACAAACATGTGGGAAACGCAGCCGATCATGGAGAGGTGTACGCCAAGAGAAGAGCGGAACAATATTTGTACCTTCAATTCAATTAAGAACTTGCGTTATTTGTAATACTTATCCTTCTCTTTCTATTCTGTTCACAAGACTTGTCGTTGCATCCCACGTCTTTGCACAATCTTCATAGCCAACCTTAATCCTAGTATCTTGCACATAAAGCCTGTATCTTGTAACATCTAGCTTAGGTTTATTGTATTTTTATGTTTTATCACATTTTTATCGCTTTCCTTTATTTTACTGCAATTTACATACTGTACACACCTTTTATAAAGAATTAAAAACCCGGTCATATATACCATGAACATATCATAATAACCGACACCACTTCCCCGTGTTCGACCTCAGATCATACCGAGAAACTTGCGGTGGAATTACACTTGGTTCCATCGTAAGGAAACTTGTGACAACGCAGGGCATACTACCTGAGCAATCCCTAATTAACGCATAAATAGTAGTAGTATCGCATCATTACTAGCATTTAATAACATTCATTCATACCGAAGTGTTATAAGTGTCAACAATCGCACTGGACTGGACAAAGCCATTTGAGCTAATGTGTGATGCTAGCGGTTATGCGATGGGGGCAGTGCTAGCACAGAAGAGAAAGGCAATGCTACAGCCCATCACATATGCGAGTAGAACACTGAACCCTACCCAAGCAAATTACACTACCACTGAGAAGGAGCTTCTTGCGGTGATCTTTGCACTAGAGACATTTAGAGCTTACTTGCTGGGATCCAAAGTGATAGTTCACACCGACCACACTGCAATCAAATATTTAATGACCAAGAAAGATGCAAAGCTGAGGTAATTCGATGGGTTCTCTTCCTCCAAGAATTCAACATGGAGATCATTGACCGCAAAGGGACGGAGAACCAGGTTGCGGACCACCTATCAAGATCAGAGAATCCATAAGTAGACCACAACCAGTCGGAGGTGAACACATCATTTTCAGATGAGTAGCTGTTCAAGCTTGAAGAATTACCATGGTACACAGATGTGGTCAATTTGTGAACAATTTTCGGAAAATTACACGACCCACCAAAAGAGGCGGCTTATGCATGAGTGTAAGTCCTACTATTGGGACGAGCTGAATCTTTACAAGAGGGGGTCAGACCAGATCTTGCGTTTATGTGTACCAGAGACTACTCATCAATGCATACTATCCCAATGCCATGACTCACGTATGGTAGACACTTTGGAGGTCAACGCACAGTAGCAAATGTGTTACAAAGCGGGTATTTTTGGCCGACACTATTCAAAAATGCGAGACACTATTCTATGAGATGTGACAAGTGCCAATGCACGGGAAATATTTCATGGAAGAATGTGATGCCAATGAATATTATATTAGAATTGGAACTCTTTAACATGTGTGGCGTAGACTTCATGGGACCATTTCCACCATCAAATGGTCACAAGTACATTCTGCTGGCCGTCGATTATGTCTCCAAGTGGGTTGAAGTGGTATCATGCATCGCAAACGATGTGACGGTAGTCTCCAGATTCTAGCGAAGAAACATCTTCACTCATTTTGGCACCCCGCGTGCCATAATAAGTGATGAAGGTTCCCACTTTGTCAATGGCGTCATCAACAAACTGCTACTAAAGTACAGTATCGACCATAAGGACGCCACCGCATACCATCCACAGACAAACGGCCAAGTCGAGGTGTCTAATGGGGAAATCAAACTGATCCTAGAGAAGGTGGTGAATCCTTCACGCAAAGATTGGGCCATGAAGCTGGACGATGTCTTGTGGGCATACAGAACCGCCTATAAAACACCTATAGGAATGTCCTCATATGCACTAGTGTTTGGGAAGGCATGTCACTTACCATTGGGATTGGAGCACAAAGCATTGTGGGCAGTGAAGACGCTCAATTTTGATTTGAAGACTGTAGGGGAGGTGAGAAAAATTCAGTTGCTCGAGCTAGACAAATGGAGAATTCAAGCATATGAAAATGCCAAGATCTACAAGGAACATGCAAAACGTTGGCATGACAAACGGCTATCTGAAAAGAATCTCCAGGTTAGACAGAAGGACTTGTTATACAACTCTAGGCTAAGACTTTTTCCCAAAAAATTAAAGTCACGCTAGTCCGGACCATTTATAATCCAAGAAGTATTCCCGCAAAGGAATCAAATTTACTGTCGCATAGTAACTCAGTAGTCCCTGTGTTCGACCCTGGACTTACCAGGAAACCTAGTGAGATTTATACTTGGATTTTACTAGGAAAACTTGCATGTGCAACGCATAACTCATCACCGCAAATATACACCATAATCGTGTCACTTTTACAACGTATCAAGGTTTTAGCGCTGTTGCCAGGGACTACGGCAGTACATATTGCGCTAATAGTAACTTTTTGATTTTCTTTGTAGCTTTCAACCTTTGAGCACTGCCATTCCTCCGGTAAGGGAAAAAACATGTGTCATATGAGCGAAGGACACGTTCTTGAGCCCAACTACGACCTAGAGATTGAAAGAACATTCCGTAGAAGACGAAGAAACAACCGCCAACAACAACAAGAGAGAAATCCCAATATGGCGGAACAACCGAAAGACAGAGCAGCAAACGCGAATAACATCATGGCAAACCCCATTCTCTTGGCGAACGACCATAATAGACCCATCTGAGACTATGCGTCGCCCAATCTCTATGATTTCTCCCCAGGAATCATGAGGCCAGCTCTAGACGGAACGAGGTTTGAGATGAAGTTGCTTAAGTTGTAGATGATTCAAACGGCCGGACAATATGGTGGAAGGTGTGGCGTGGATCCACACGCCCATCTCTAGAGATTCATTGAAATCTATAACACTTTTGTGTTCCCAAACATCTCAGTGGAAGACATCGGCCTATTCTCTCGAACCAGGAGAGATGACCTCGTGGGAACAAGTAGTAGAGAAGTTCATGAAGAAGTATTTCCCCCCTACTAAGAACAAAATAAGGAAGAAGTTTATTATAGATTTTGAACAACAAATTGACGAATCGCTCAGCAACGCCTGGGCGAGGTTTAAGCGACTGGTGCGAAATTGTCTACACATAGGCTTACCTGATTGTCTTCAGATGGAGATATTTTATCACGGTTTGAACCTTGCATCGCAGACGGCTACCAATGCGGCAGCAGCTGGAGGTCTGCTTGACAAAACATATGATGAGGCTAAAAATATTATTGATCGCATATCAAAGAATCACGAAGATTGAAGGGAAAGCGATCAACGATTAAAAATTCGAGAAGGTGATGCAAAAAATGGGCCCATCGCTTCCCTAAAAAATCAAATGAATGAGATGATGAATCTGATACAAGGCATCACAATCAATAGCCCAGGAACGCATAGAGGGCAGGTCAATCCAATTGATCAGACGAGCACAAGTTGTGCCTCTTGTGGAGAAGCACATCTGATGGAAGAATGTCCGAGGAACTTGCAATCTGTATACTTCGTAAAGAACAAACCTCTCTCTAACACTTACAACTCCGGGTGGAGAAACCACCCCAATTTCGCGTGGAAAAATAATCAACAAAGTTATCAATCCATGGTGCAAAAAGAAGGGCCGCCAGGACTTTTCCCGCATACAAACGGTCAATCGTAAAATCAAGCTAGCAGCTCACAAGCATTGCCATCTTCTTCCCTGGAGAGCTTATTAAAGCAGTACATAGTAAGAAACGAGATGGTGCTCCAGAATCAGGCGACTTCAATCCGCAATCTCGAAATCAAATAGGACAGATTGAGGACGAGCTGAAAAATAGACCACAAGGGACGTTGTCGAGCTCAACTGAGCTCCCTCGCAACTTGGGAAATGCAAGAAAGGAACAATGCCTAGCAATCTCCTTGCTAAGCAGAAAAACGACAGTGAAAGAAGGGAAAGAGCCCACCAGGACCAACCCGAATGCGGTAGAACCCAAGAACCCATTGACATATGCATCAGAAGAGCCCAAGAAGATGAACCCAGAAGTTGCGTCCACCTCCAAGCCCCTAGAACACGAAATAGAAGAAGTACAGCTACCACCATTCCCGCAAAGATTGAAAAAGAAACAGAATGATGAAGAAAAGATCACTACGGTGGCAGTAACACAAAGGTCAAAAACTGTAATCCCACTGTATATGAGCGACCCAGGAAGTTTCAAGATGCCCTGCTCAATTGGAGGGGTCTACATCGGTCAGGCACTATGCGATCTTGGGGTAAGTCTAAATTTAATGCCACTCTCAATTTTCAAAAAATTGAATGTGGGAAAACTAACGCCCATGACGGAGACTCTCCAGCTTACGGACAGGTCCCCGAGTACACCCTAAGGGAGAGTTGAAAGATGTCTTGGTCTCAATTGAAAAATTCATTTAACCGACAGACTTCATCATTCTGGATCATAAAGCGGATGAAGATGCGCCTATCATATTGAGACGACCATTTCTATCGACCGGTCGCACTTGAATTGATGTGCACAAGGGAGAAATCGTGATGAACATTAATGGGAAGAAGCTCCGGATTAAAGCAATCAAGATCCCAGAAGATCGAGAAAATGAGAGAAAACCTCCGTGGACTTGAAAAATCTAGATTAAAGAAGAAACAAGCAGTCCCTGCATTAATAGGCAACATAAACTCATCAGTGACGCATTTGTTTTAGTATCCTTTTTATATCTTTCTTCCATGAACTTACTTTACCCTTTTTGTACAAACACTACTCTTTAAAATTATCAACTCTGTCTTTAATATTTTTTACCCTCTTGATTTTTTTAGCAATGATCGTAGTAAACGATTGCGGTGGAGCTACACGATAACTGAAAAATGTGACCAGTATGTTCCGCCCATCGCAATCGAGGAATCAACTCGCCGCAAAGAAGGATGCGATCATAGAGGATGCGAGCAACAGAGCAAATTTGGGGGTTGTATCTCTCTTTGACTCTTTTATTCCAAATTTTGCACTCTCGCATCTCATTTTAATATTGTCAGTTTTATCATCGCATCCTCTTTAGTTTGGTGTAATCATTCATTTTGATTACTTTATTTAGTCACCGCAATGTTTTCCATACCAATTATGATTTCAATGATGAAACTCATGCCTTTATTTCTCATCGCATGTATTAGAATCAACTTAATTTAAGGACGGTCAATTCATTAAATATTTATAGAAGTTAGTGGTCCACAAGCTTTCTTTCAAAATGATCTTTATAAAACTTCCTAAGAACATCGCATGAATCATTTCAGTCTATCAGCAATGAGGACATTGTTGCGTTTAAATCTGGGGGTGCCAGTATTTATTTTCAACCTTGCTACTTTTAGACATTTGAAAAAAAAAATCATAACGTTGAGATCGGATCCTACTCATAGTTGGATGTCCGCATGACACCCGTGGGGGTAAATTAAAACGAAGGTAGGAATCGTGATCAACACACAAGTGATTGCAACTCCGCTGCCAAATGAGCATGAGTTTAGACTGAGAAAGAGCGCCTTGCTCGTAGTTGGATGCTCACATGACATCCGTAGGGGTAAGCCAAAACGAAGGCAAGGCACTTGGATCAGTGCAAGGTAACAGAAAGAATATCTAAACCGCGCAAGGGTAAAAATCATTTGGAAACACCCCGGTTGGAAAAATTTTTGAAATAAATTATGCGACGACTTGGAAACAAGTAAAGTCTTTTTGAAGGTTAAACTTGCAGTCCCTAAGTATTAGCAATATTTTAAGAAGAGACCAAGATTGAAATTAAGAAGATTTTGGTTCATAAATTTTTAATAAGGCACCTTGAGAAATTTAGGTGAGAAAAGGCGGCTGACTCTCTAAAGAAAATCTTTAGTTTATGCTTGAGGACAAGTATTGTTTTAAATTTGAGGGGTGTGATAACGGGCAGAAATGCATGTTATTACATTGCAAATAAGTAAAACAATGAGGGAATGCGACGATAAAAATATACAAAATCATGTCCAAAAGTGCTAAATCGAGAAAATTATGATTGCATGCGCCTATCACATAAAAGTAGCTAATTTACTTATTTTGTGCAGGAAAAATGTGTTGCCCAAAGTAAAATTGCGATCCAAGGAATTCGGCGTCCGCGCGCATTGAAAGATTGTGATCGCAAAGACATGCGATCGTATGCGCTCGCGAGAAATTGCTCAAGAAGGTGGCTGCATAAAGACGATGTATCAAGGTGAAAGCATAATAAATCATGATGGGATGGAAAGCTGATGGCGGTTGAATCCGAATTTAGTTGACAACCCGTTAACGACACACTGTAGCAAGTATACTCAACTTTTCGATGATCATTAATCAGTGTATTAGAGCAAAAGATTTAATGACTGCCCATCATTGCAATCATTATAGAGAAAAGCTTCTTCACCTTGAGCTCTATAAATACCGAAGGCCACCATCGTTAAAGAAATTCGAAATATAGAAGATAGATCATATACAAAATAGTTAGCCATTAGTCTATAGTTATTCTTATACTTAAAAGACAGAAACAAGCGAAGGGAAGAAGACACCGAGAGATCATTCCTGGACAGCTCGAAAGACTGCCAGGAAGCGCTACAAACAGAGAGGGGGCCAACACTTGTGAGAGCAAGGATATTCTTCTTGGCAGAGTTGAAGTGAAGAGATAGTGTAAAAGGCCACGGGAAGCAAGACGTTTCTACCGGGCTTTTTATCTCTACATTCTTATTAATATTCTGTATTCTGCATCTATTTTATAAACAATGGAAATTTCATTTCAACTTATGTTCAATCTTTCCTCACTTCGCATGAGTCCGATTAGAACCGCATAAGCAAGAGATAGAAATTTAGACATAAGTTCTGTTTGCTATTACGCATCGCATGGACCCTAGAAATAGGATATGATAGTATGCGGTCACCTTGTGTATGTGTGCATCATTCATCATCGCATAGACAAGAATAGAGGCTTAGACATAAGTCCTATCAATATATCGTATACATCGCATACGTCCTAGAAATAGGGACTATGGAATTTGCATTGAGAGATAACATGTTGTTGTGTGTGTAGCATGATCGCATAACTTGAACGCAATCTTAGGAAGTGTTAGCTAAACCCCTTCTTAACCCATTCATTGCATACTCATTGTAATTCTCAATTTCAGCAACTCTTTATTCGAACTCTGTCGCATAGGAAATATACTTAATCAAAACACCATTCAACTTATTTTTTCTTTTTGCCACCGCAAAGGAATCAAAATTACTGTCTCACGTATTAACTCAGTAGTCCCTATGTTCGACCCTTGATTTACCAGAAAACCTACTGAGATTTATACTTTGGTCTTATTAGAAAAACTTGCATGTGCAGCATATAACTCATCACCACAAATATACATCATAATCGCATCACATTTACAACGCATCAACTGCTTCCGCACCATCGTCAATCGCTAAAACCTCAAAACTATCAATGCTTGAACCTAAGATCTAAAATCGGCTGCCAAATCTCAACCAACAACCATCGTAGACAAACAAACTCTCACCATCACCAACTAAAAACCATCTACATAAAACCCAGATAACCCACCATCTGCCAACCTGTCACCGTCCAAACCTCGAACAAATCGGCTAATAAAACCTCACCATCTGCCAACAAAACAGACCAAATCAGACCCAGTCGGCGAAATGAACCTACGACATCTTCCAATTGAACCCAAGAAACCAGTCACAACTTCGAAACCAGTCGCGAACACCGGAGAAGATGACCGGCGGAAGCCTACTCCAGCGAGGACGCCCGCATTGACAAAGCGACAGCCCACGGCAGTAAACCCTAAAGCGGTGCCCCACAACGGTAAACCCTAGAAAAGAAACATCACTTTCCATTCCGACCCCAAAATGTAACATTGAATAAAAACATTGAATAAAAAGCAATTAATACCAAAAAAAAAAAAAAAAGGAAACATATGGATGATAAGACTTAGCTTTTGAGTCCCACATTAAATGTAGATATCACCACATATTTATCCAATATGTGTGGTTATTAATTCATAGAATTGAAAAAGATAATGATGATGAAGGATAATTTAAAGACATAAAGAACTAGTTTTAAAATTTTGACGAAGATATAAGGTTCAAGTGAAGTGGTGAACAATATATTATCCATTTGCATGAAAAAAGATGGAGGAAATATTTTTCTCCATCCTCGTTTTCAATGAGGGACCGGCAAAAATTGATTCGAAGAGATTTTTATGTCATCTTTAGTCACTCAATGTCTTTTTTTTTTAAAAAAAAAAAACAGAAAGTAACACGAATTGATTGAGAATAAAAAAAACAGATTTCTCAAATTAGTGGTTGTTTTAAGTGGGTAAGAAGGGGAAGTATTTGGATCCTTTGTATTGGTTCTTAAGGAGTGTTATAAAGAAAATTTTGAAGTGTTTGATGTTACAATATTTTGTCTCTTTGATTTGGAACAGTGATTTTTGTTGGGCAGTCAATTGTGAGTGCTATCCACACAAAGGTTTCTGTCAGCTTTTCATTATTATTATTATTGTTATTTTCTATGATGTTTGATGAATGGATATATACTACAACTAAAACAACATTTAAATAAGTCGTGTTTTTATTTATTAATTGATATACACCCTTATCGTTGGAAATAGTTGAATTTTAATAAGATTCAAGTTAATAGAACCTTTGATCCAAGTAATATTTAAATTGGACTTTTTAAAATTAGTTTAAGTTGTTTTGTTCTAGCCTTCGAGGTATGCCTTAGGCCTAGATTGAAAAAATTGTATGATATATGATGTTTGATTATAGGAATGTTTTTCACGTTGCATTTCATATGGAAAAGTATGTTTATTTGATGGGATCTCATGTATGACGATCACAAACATGTTAAGGAAAAGAATGAGTATTTGTGCTCTTTATTATGTTGATGTACATTCATTATGCATTATCATTGATTGATCAATGTTAGATCTAGACTTGAACTGAATCCAAAAATTAATACATTGTTTGGAGATCGTCAATTGTGTGACTCTAAAGGAATGAATGAAAATAAAAGTCAGAAATTAAGAAAGTCAGAAGAGAAGAAAGAAGAAAAGAATAAAGCAAAGCAACAAAGTGAAGAAAGAAGAAAATGAGTTTGGGAAGAGAGAGGAAAAAGGTAAAGGGTTGGTAGGCGATGTGAATTCTATTTTATATTTTCAGATTCACTTAGGCTTAGTAAATGTATATTTGGAAGATATATTTTTTTAAATTGTATTTGAATTCTATAATCCAAATAGAGAAAATTACAAGGAAAAAAGCTTTTTTTATATATATTTAATGGTGGCTAATTCTTGTGTTCCATGCCTCCGATAAGCACATAAGGGATGTTTGTTTCATGGATGGGTTAGGCATCTTAAGCCCAACCCTTATTTGAGATAAGGGTTTAGGCTTCCTATACTCTTTCTCAAGCTTACTGTTGGATTTGGTGTCCTAAATCTTATGTATCTTGTAGTTTGTAAATAAAAATCATATATTAAGTAAAATAAGAGGTATTTTATTAACATTTAGACTGCATTAATTTAATCCAATAAACTAAGATCCAGGATTATTTCATGTAACTTTAAACATGTAGTGGTTGACATACAGGTAGAGCTAGTCTGTTACGAGCTAATAGGGGGACCTTGCGAACCTACAGATCATGGGCTCCAACGATCCGAGATTAATTGGCTAAACTCATTAGACCAAATTAATCCACATTCGTTAACTAATGGTTCATTCCACTAAAGCCCATAGTTGCACTCCCCTCAGTGTAGATATATTATGTCTACATGATTTAACCATAATCAGCAAGTCAACTTTTCACAAGTTGTTCGTTATAATGGCTGGGTTAAATATCTGTTTTACCCCTGAGATTATGTCTTATTTCTTAAGTCCCTATTGATCCTCTAATGAACAACTGGTTTATGATCCAATCACCAAACCAAACTCTCTCAACCCAGTGAGAGGGTGGGACCCCTTGTTCAAGACCTATATTCAATACTTGAGAGAACAACCTTTCTCCTACCCCTAAATCGGGTAGGCGTGAACTCCGTCTTGCACCCTATGTCCCCAGCTATCTATCCAGTCTTACCCCTGAAATTGGAGTCTTATTGAGCCGGCGTTGTTGAGCCAACCCTCAACTATGCAAATCTAAGGGCAATCCCGAATAAACAGGAGTTCATAGTTAGCTCAGGATTAAGATCGAGTTACCTAGGTCATCTAGGTGAAATAGTCAATCTTAAATAGTAAACAACGTTATAAAGTAAGAGTGACTTATTTCTTGGTCCTGATTTTATGCAAACTCATTGCATAGGACGCCCCCACTCCTCATGTCATAACATGTACGAATTAGGATCATATCGTATGTAGCACTTTACAAATCTTTGTAACAACTACAGAGTAGGTCGCATCCAATGGTGTTACCAAAATAAGGTACCCAACCTCATTCATGTACCATAGATCATTTTTACTATTTACTCGAACCCGATCCACTTTTATGTCTCCACATAAAGTTCAAGTACTCATATAATAGTCATGGGTCTTAGTTTATTGGATTTAGACTTTCATACAATTTATGAAATTAATAACAACTATATTGATAATAGAAAATGTTTATCATTTTACAAACTGCGAGTTTTAGGACATAAAACCCAATACCTAAGTAACTTGACCTTAATCCTGAGCTAACTATGAACTCCTGTTTATTCAAGATTATCCTTAGATTTGCATGGGTGAGGGTTGGCTCAATAGCACAGACTTAATAAGCCTCCCATTTCAAGGGTAAGACTTGGTAGATAGCTAGAGACATAAGATGCAAGATGAAATTCACTCCTACCTGCTTTTAGGGATAGTAGAGATGTTGTTTTCCTTAAGTGTTGAGTCTGGGTCTTGGACAATGGGCCCCACCCTCTCATTGGCCCGAGGGGGATCACAACCCAATTATTTGTTAGAGGATCAGTGGGACTTATGGAACAATATGTAATCTCGGGAGTAAAACAGATTTTGACCCATCCATTATTACAAATGACCTATGAAGTGTTGACTTACCAATTATGGTTAAATCAAGTGGACATAAATATATCTACAGTGAGGAGAGTGCAACTACTAGGCTTTAGTGGAGTGACCCGGTAGTTAATGAATGTTGGTTAATTCGGGTTAAAAAAATTTAGTTGGTTAATCTCGGATCATTGATCTGTATATCCATTAGGTTCCCTTACTAGCTCACAAACGGATTAAATCTTAGAATAGCGTGATAAGAAAATTTGAAATGTTCAAATTTGAATTAAGAGAAACAGTAATTATGTACGATATAGTTACATGTTTAATTATCGAATTAAACGAAATTAGAAAATTGAATAATATATAAATTTTATTTAAATATTAATTACATGAATAGAGATTTTTTTTTTATTATGAAATTGATGTTTTAATAATTTAATATTAGATATTAAATTGTTTTAATTAAATACATCTTATTTAAATTAATTTTATTTAAAATTGAAAATTGAGTTTTGTGAAAACTCAAAACATATAAATCAATTTTTTTAATTTGGTTTTAGAAATTAAATTAACTTTTAAAAATTGATTTTAAATCAATTTTCAAATTAAGTGGGTCTTTCCCACTTTCAACACTCAATTCCCACTTAATTTCTTTAAATATGTGACGTCAAGCTTCAATGCAATGTGATTGCATGCTGGATCAGAATAAAACAATTTTCATTCAATTGAGTTATGGGACATGCAGTTTGTAATCAAGCTTGTTTTAGTTGAAGTATAGTTTTTCAACTTGTGTACAAGAAAAAACCAGTCTTCGCCTTCAAAATTTCTTTGAATTCAAACTCATCTTGGATCCCACAATCCAATCTAAGGTCCAAGAGAATATTAGGGAAGATCAAGTGGTGGTCTACAACCATTTGGAGTAGAGATTCAAACTAATTTCGTGGATTAAAGAAGTTCTTCAAAGGTAACTTCTTGAAACCCTCTTTTTAATTGATGAGCATGTTGTCTCAGTTGCTAAAATTGATGAATTAGAGTATTTAATGATCCTAATTTCTTCCGCTAATTGCATGCTAACTCCAACGATTGGTATCAGAGCATGATTTAAGCACTCAATTCGTGGTAATTTTAGCTTAGTGGGTGTTTTTCATAAGTAGTATGAAAATGGTTGCTGATGTGGATCATTTCAGTTTTGATATTAAAATTCTCTTTAATTAAGTGTTAATTGTTGTAATTGGCTCTTTGTTTATGGGCTTTAATGCGTGATTAAGAGTCTATAAATTTGTTAGTCAATAAAGTTGCTATTAAGTTGTAATTGAAGAAAGAAGCAAGGAAGGCCAGTTGAAGAAAACCATCTTTGAAGCTACTGCCATAGAGCGTTGCAACGCTGTTCTCCAAAAGCCCGAGGCATTGCAACATTGGGATGGAGCATTGCAATGCTTTTTAGTGCACGTGACCCGACCGACAGTTCAAGTGAATCGATTTAGCCGGTTCAGGACAAGGAGGTTCGATTCAGCCCCTTTTTAGTCAGTTCAACTTGTTTTAGAGCTTTGGAAATCCAGCTCGAGCATTTCGGGTCTAGTTCGAGTCAGTTCATGAAGACCAGAAGCCTTTTGAAGTTGTTTTTAATTATTATTGTAATAATTTAGGCTAATTGCTTGCTTGAAATGCCAAACTGGTCTATATCAGTGTGTGTTTAATCATTTATGCATTGTGAATGTATGTTATAATTAAACAAATCTTGTTTGTACATATAGTATACCATGTAGATTTAAAATCCCACCATAGGAAGCAAGAATCATGCATTAAAGTACGTTATAAAGAGTTATAATATATAGTATGCATGTTTAGGATTTCAAGTATTTAATAAAAAGTGTTATATTAAATCCTGAAATGCTTGATGTATGTTATGGATGATCAGCATGTCTATTATTTTATAATTGTTATAAAACCTGGATTAGACATTTAAAATTCATAACAAAGATAAAATGTATGCTCACCTAGGGTTAACAAATAACAACTCGTTTTAATAGTTAAAATAAGTCGTTATCTTGTAAATTTTTGTTACAAACTCAATCGGTCTATAATCTTGTCTAAGGCTGGAGGTATTTAAGTTACGATTTATGGAACACCTTCTCACTTAGACTTAGGTTGTTTTATTAGTCAAAATATACCTAAGTAAATGTTTACCCAAAACAAATAGAACACTTCAGTGGGAGATTAGTAACATATACGATATGTTGTTCTTAGCTTTCATGTGCCTAAGAGTTCATACCGTGAGATTCATGCTTGGCTTCGTGTCACCCTAGGAGTGACCTCCATTCAGAAAGTGTTTGCATGGGTCAATAGTAAGATGAATAGGAGAAGCAGTTCATAGTAAGTGGGTGAAGGATGTGTATCAACATATCCTGCAGCCTTTTCCATTAGTTTGGATCGTGAGATTCTTATGTTGCGCCTGCTTGTCGACTTTATGCGACATACGCTAATCGTTTTACGGTGGCTATTCCCTCGTAGAGTTGTAACATGAATTCGAAACAACTCAAACTCCAAAAATGGATAGGATTTTCAACCTTGACTCTCTAATTCGGTAACATCATTTAGGACAACCTTTGAGATCTAGAAATGGAGGGTTATACTTACAAGAATTACAAAGTGTTAGTAAGTTATTGATAGAAAATGGTAACTAAATGACTATAGAAATAAGAGTTATTCTAGAGATAGTATTTAGTCAAGATTGTCTTACTTTAGTGAAGGAGTATTCGACTGCCTCTCACTTGCATCTATTCTGACTCACTAAATTATCATTGTAAATAAATAATGAAATTTGGGTATATTATTACTGTTGCTAAAATTAAAATTGGATTTAAAAGCAATTTACTAATTAGAATTTCTTTACAATTTCAGCATGTTGAATTGTTCAATATTACACGCTTCCAATATGTTTAACAATCTTAATTACTTAACACGAAAATCGAACATAGACGTAATACTAGCAGATGATGATCTTAAATTTATTTTAACATAGGAATGTCCTCAATCTCCCAGTTCATCAGCAAACTAAAAAGTTTGGAATGCATATGACAAATGGATTAAGGCAAATGTAAAGACCTGAATTCTTATCTTAGCAAATATATTTGATATACTGGCTAAGAAATTCGAGAACATGGCTTCTGCTAAAGGAATCATTGATTCGTTACAAATATTGTTTGGACAATCTGTCAGGAACAATGTGATGAAAAGCAATAAAAGAGAGAGAAGAGAGGCACGCAACAGTTTACGTGGAAAACCCTATAATATGGAGAAAAAACCACGATATAGAATGTTTCTTATTAATTTTTTTTATACAAACAATACAGGAGACTACACATATAAATAGAACAGTACGAAACCCTAGGGCACAGCTAAAAGACAAAAACGCCCCTAGGGCAAACTCCCCTATTTTCAACACTCCCCCTTAAGTTTGGGCATAGATATCAGTAAGACCCAACTTGCTAACACAAAGATCAAAGTTTTATCTGAGAAGCCCTTTTGTGAGAACATCTGCGGTTTATTGACTAGAAGGAATGTAGGAAATATAAATGTTGCCACTGTCTAGCCTTTTTCTGATGAAACGTCTATCAATTTTCACGTGTTTTATTCCGTCATGTTGTACTGGATTGTTTGCGATGCTTATTGTGCCTTTATTGTCACAATAGAGTTTCATCAGAAGATCATTATCTTGATTGAGATCCATTAGGACCTTTTTCAGCTAGATCTCTTCACATATTTCTAGCCTCATGGCCCTATACTCTATCTCCGGACTACTACTGGCAATGACCCATTGTCTCTTATTCCTCCAAGTAACGAGATTACCCTACACAAAGGTACAGTACCCAGATGTTGACTTCCTGTCCACAATAGAACCTGCCCAATTAGCGTCCGTATAAGCCTCAATGCACCGTTTGTTAGATTTCCTGAACATCAACCCTTTACCGGGAATAGTTTTCAAATATCTCAGGATGCGTTCCACAACCTACATATGTTCTTCATAAGGAGCTTGCATAAACTGAATGATTGCACTGATAGCGTAAGATATGTCTGGTCTGGTATGAGATAGGTAGATCAATCTCCCAACAAGACGCTGATATCTTTCCTTATTAACAGAAACATTGTTATTCAAGTTACTGATAACGGGCAAAAATGCACATTATTACAATACTAAGTTATCAAACAATATAGGGTTGCGTTGATAAAAGCATATAAGATTGCGTCTAAAAAGCATTAAGTTCACAACATTCCGATCGCATGCGTCCATCGCATTAAAATAGTTAACTTGTGTATTTTTGTGCAAAATATGCGTTGACGTAAGATGAAAAATGCGATCACAAGAAATCAACGGTCGAGCGCAGCGTTACCGCAAGGCTTTGTGGTGATTTGTGCTCGCAAATTTTTTCCTAAAAAGGTTGTCGCATAGAGCCGGCACAACTTGGTGGGAGCATCTGGGTGAAAAAGCATAATAAATCACGATGAGACAGAAAGTTGATGACAGTCGATTCCGAATTAAGTTGACAAGCTGCTAACGAACTACTGTAGCAAGTACACTCAACTTTTCGATGACAAATATTCGGTGCATCAGACAAAGAATTAATGTCATCCCATCAATGCAATCATAAGAGAGAAGAAGCCTTTCACCCCAAAGCTCTATAAATATCGAAGGCAACCTTCAGTGAAGGGGTTCGTCTAGTTCGACAATTAGATAATTTTCTCTATAGTTAGAAGTAGCCTTTTTCTTAGTTTTTCTTTTATTTAAAAGGCGGAAGCGAGAGAAGCGAGATTGTGCCGATAGATCATTTTGGTGAACTTGGAAGAGTGCCAGAAGCGTCGAGATCAGAGAGAGAGGGCTAACTCCTGCGAAAGTAGGAATATATTTTGAACAGAATAGAGTTAACAATGTAAAAGCCTTGGGAAGCAAGGGATTGCTACCAGGCTCTCTATCCTTATCTTCCATTGTCATTTTGTACTTTGAACTTATCTATAGAAATGGAATTTACTTCTTTATATCTGTTCACTCTTTGTTTATTATGCATGAGTAGCTAAATCTGTCGAATGGGTTGAGAAGCACTTAGCTAGCATAACTGGGGATCGTCATTCTATATGATTATCTTGTATTATGTATGCGTCATTCGTCCATTGAAGATACTCGGGAGGATAGTCTAAGGATAGAATTTAGGCTTGGAAAAGTCAGGTTAGAATTTAGGCTCGAGAAAGTCAGATTAGAACGCATAATCAAGAGATATAAGCTTAGGAATAAGCACTGTTTGCTATTAACGCATCACATGCATCCTAGAGATAGGTTATGATTGTATGCGGTCACCTTGTCTTTGTGTGCATCTTGCATCATCGCATAGGTAAGAAGTAGAGACTTAGGAATAAGCTCTATGGACATTATCACATTCATCGCATGCATCTTAGAACTAGGAGTACCGCTTTTTCATTGGAAAATGATTTGTTGTCGCATGAGTGTAGCATGATCGTATAGTTCGACGCATTCCCGGGAAACGCTAGCTAAAGACCTTCTCAACCCATTCCTCTTCATACTCAGTGTATCTACCGCATAATCAATCTTTTATCAAATCCACCGCGTACTTTTTCTACCATAAACAACAACCCAAAAAAACTCTTTGATTTATTGGTTACTGCAAAGTCTTCTTAAAAATTATTACCGCATACTGTTTTTCTTAGTCCCTAAGTTCGACCCTGGACTTGCCAGGAAACTCAGTAGGATTTATACTTGGATTTTTCTGAGAAAACTTGTTGCACAACGCATTCCCATCACCGCAGTTCATTTCATTAATTTCACCGCATAAAATAACGCATCAGTTACTTAGTTTAGCTTTAACGTCCACATGGGTATCAATTGGTTTACAACTCGTCATACTTGTCTTCTTGAGTCGGTCAAGAGTGTATTTCCATTGAGAAACTGAAATCCCTTCTTTTGACCAAGCCACTTCCATTCCAAGGAAATACCTCAATTTTCCAAGGTCTTTAATTTCGAACTCCTCAACCATTCTCCTTTTTAGCCTGACAATCTTTGTGGCACCATCCCTAGATATGACAATGTCACCACATACACAATAAGACCATAATTTTCCCTGATACTGACCTTCTTTTAAACAAAGTGTGATCTAAATGCCCTTGATAGTACCCTTGAGATTTCACGAAGGTAGTGAATCTACCAAACTAAGCTCTTAGAGATTGCTTCAACCCATACAAGTATTTCCTTAGCTTACAGACTCGATTGAACTGACTCTCGAACCCCTCCCCCCCTCCAGGAAGGGGGGATTCATGTAGACTGCTTCTTCTAATTCCCTATTTAGAAAAGTATTTTTTACATCAAGTTGATGAAGGGGTTAATCTCTGTTAACTACTATTGATAGAAGGACCCAAACAATGTTTAACTTTGCCACTGGAAGAAAGTCTCAGAGTAATCCATTCCGAAGGTTTGAGTAAAGCCTTTGGCAATCAATCTCGCCTTGTACCTGTCAATCGTTCCATCACGCTTGTACTTTATTGTAAATACCCATTTGCATCCTACTATCTTGTATCCTCTAGGAAGGGTGAACAGATCCAAGTATTATTTTTCTCAAGTGCTCCTATTTCCTTCATAACTGCAGTTTTCCATTCAGGAATCTCCATCGTCATATGTATACTGCTTGGTATCGTAATTATGTCCAGGCTTGTAGTAAGGGCCTTAAATTCAGGGAACATATTACTATAAGACAGGTAGCTCTATAGCGAATACTTTGTACAGGATCTAGTACCTTTCCTCAAGACAATGAGAAGATCGAGAGAGGCATCATAACTTTTCTTCTCACCTGACACCCCATCATATTCAGCGTTCTACTTAAGAGTCTCATCTTCTGAGGAACCTTTTGCACATTCACCCTCAAGAGTATCATATGCTGGAGTAGTTTTTTCGAAACTGTCACTATTTGCATCCACATCATCATCACATAAGGTGTCCTTGGCACAGTCATCTGTACTGTTGAGGATTTCTCTGCTTTTACCCACATCATTTTCAACACATCATTATCACTAGAGGTAGGAATACCAGTACCTAGAACTAATGCTGGTCTAACTCATGGACTGGAGCTAGAGAAGTAACAGACGACACTATTTCCTTTATGAGAATCTTCCTATAGTATGTTATCCAAGGAACTTGTTTGGTCGGAAGAACAGTCTCGTTAATATCCATGACATGCTCAGGAAGAACACTCCAAGGTTCAGACTTAGGAAGAATAATCCCCAGCTCAGATAACCCTAATGAACTTGGACTCCAATTAGTCTCACTAGTACTCTCCTCCTGAAGACAACTAATGGGAAAGAAAGGTTGATCTTCAAGGAAAGTAACATCCATCGAGAAAAATTATTTTCGTGAGGACGGGTGATAACATTTGTACCCACATTGAAGATGGGGATACCCAACAAAGACACATTTCTGAGCATGGGGAGAGAATTTAGTGCAATTAGGACCATAGGCATGGACAAACATGACACACCCAAACACCCGAAGAGGGACATCAAGAAAAAGGCGGTTATTAGGGTAGAACTCCTTGAAACACTCCAGAAGGGTGTGAAACTTTAAGGCACGGGAAGGCATGCAGTTTATCAGGTGGGCTGCTGTTAAGATAGCATCCCCCCACAAGTAGGATAGTGGGAAGTAGACAAGATAAGAGAGCGATCGACTTCAACGAGATGACGATTTTTTTGCTCAGCCACCCCATTCTATTGAGGAGTGTATGCACATAAACTCTGATGAAAAATTCCCTTAGAGGCTAAAAATTCCCGGAATTGAAAAACTCACAACCGTTATCATTCTGAAGGATCACAATTTTTATAGTGAACTGGGTTTCCATAATAAAACTGTTGAAATACTGACAAGACTTCGGACTTATTAATAACTGGTAGAAATACAAGTTATTACAGCTCAAATAAGTAAAACAATGAGAGAATACGATGGTAAAATAAGCAATATCATGTCCAAAAGCGCTAAACTGAAAGGAATTGCGATCGCAAGCGCCCATCGCGTAAAAGCAGTTAATTTACTTATTTTATGCAGGAACAATGTGATGGCACATGTGAAATTGCGATCCAAAGGAACAAGGCGTCAGCACGCTTAAAGATTGTGATCGCAAGTTATGTGATCATGAGAAGTTTCTTAAAAAGGTGGGCGCATAAAGACTGCACATCAAGGTGACAGCATAATAAATCATGATGGGACGGAAAGCTGATAACATTCGAATCTGAATTTAGTTGACAAGCCGTTAAAATCCACACTATAGCAAGTACACTCAACTTTCGGTGACCGCTAATCGGCGCATCAGAGCAGGGGAATTAATGCCGCCCATCATTGCAATCAGTAGCAAGAAAGGCTACTTCACCTTGAGCTCTATAATTATCGAAGGCCACCAGTGTAAAAAGAAGTTATGAGTTAACAAGTTAGAGAGTTAGTCAGTTGGTCTATTCACGCATATACTCATACATACACTTAGAGGACAGAGACGAGCAAGGAGATGAGAAAACCGATAGATTATTCCCAGACAGATTAAGAGACTACTGGAAAGCAACACAAAAGAGAGAGAGCCAACACTTGCGAGAGCAAGAATACACATCTAGAACAGAGTTGGAGTGAAAAATAACAGTGTAAAAGGCCACGAGAAGCGAGACATTGCTTACCGAGCTTCTTATCTCTCAAACCCATTTGTTATTTTGTACTCAGTACTTTATTTATAGAAAATGGAAATCTCATTTCATTCTATGTTCACTCTCTCCATACTTCACATAAGTAGCTAAAATTCTGAATGGGTTGAGAAGTACTTAGCTAGCATGACTTAAGATTTACATTTTATGCGATCATCTTATCTTATGTATGCATCATTCATCATTTGAACATACTTAAGAGAGTAGTCTAAAGATAGAATCTAGGCTTGAAAAATTCATATTAGAATCTAAGCTTGAGAGAGTCGGATTAGAATCGCATAAGCAAGAAATAAAAACTTAGACATAAGTTCTATTGCTATCTACACATCGCATGCATTCTAGAAATAGAAAAGATTGTATGCAGTTACCTTTTTTTATGTGTGCAACATTCATCATCGCATAAGACAAGAGTAGAGGCTTAGACATAAGTCTTATCGACTGTTTTGTATACACATCGCATGTGTCCTTGAAATAGGAATTATGGCATTCTGCATTGAGAAATGACGTGTTGTTATTTGTGTGTAGCATGATTGCATAACTTGTGCATAATCTTAAGATATGTTAGCTAAACCCCTTCTCAACCCCTTCATCGCATACTCATTGTAACTCTACGCTTTCATCAACTCTGCATTCAACTCCGTTGCATGGGAAAAACCTTAATCAAAACACCATATTCTTCATTTGTTTTTACTACTGCAATAGAATCAAAGTGTCTGTCGCATATTTACTTAGTAGTCCCTATGTTTGACCCTGGACTTACCCGGAAACCTAAGAAGGCATATACTTGGGTCTTGTTAGGAAAACTTACATGATCACCACATAACACACATCATAGCAAACTCACACCATAGCACATCACAATTACACGCATCAAGTTTTTGGCACCGTTGCTGGGGGCTACGGTATATATTGCGCTAACAACACACCTCTTTGATTTTCTTTGCAGTTTTCGACCTCTATGCATTACCATCCTTCGGTAAGGGAAGAAGAAGCATTGCATGAGCGAAGGACACGCTCTTGAGCCCAATTACGACCAGAGACTGAAAGAAAATTTCGAAGAAGACAGAGAAACAGATGCCGACAACAAGGAAGAACTCCCAGAATGGCGGAACAACCAGAAGAAAGAGCCGCAAATGTGAACAACATAATGGCAAATCCTATCCTCCTGGCGAATGATCGCAATAGACCCATCCGGGACTATGCGTCACCTAACTTGTATGATTTCTCCCCAGGAATCATGAGGCCAGCTTTGAATGGATCGAGATTCAAGATGAAGCTGGTAATGTTACAGATGATATAGACAGCTGGACAGTTTCGTGGACGACGTGGAGAATATCCACATGCCCATCTCCGGAGCTTCATTGAAATTTGTAACACTTTTGTGTTCCCGAATATCTTCCCTGAAGAAGTTCGACTCACGCTATTTCCATTTTCATTATGCGATAAAGCAAGAAAATAGGCATATTCCCTCAAACTAGAAGAGTTAACTTCATGGGAACAGGTTGTCAAGAACTTTATGAAGAAGTATTTCCCTCCTACAGAGAATGCTAGAAAGAGGAAGTTAATCACAAATTTTTAAACAAGAAGAAGATGAATCGCTCAGCGACGCTTGGGCGAGGTTTAAGAGATTAGTGCGAGATTGCCCGCACAATGGACTCCTAGACTGCCTCTAGATGGAAATTTTCTACTATGGATTAAATCTTGCATCGCAGATAGCTGCCAATGCGGTAGTAGCAGGCGGTCTGCTAGATAAGACTTATGATGAGGCAAAGAACATTCTTGATCGCATATCGAAAAACCATGAAGATTGGCAAGAAAGCGATCAACGAGTAAAACCCAGAGAAGATAATGCAAATAACGATGCCATCGCATCTTTGCAAAATCAAATGAATGTGATGATAGATTTGTTACAGGGCATCGCAATCAACAATCCTGGAACGCAAAGAGGGCAAGTCAATGCGATAGAACAGACAAGCACGAGCTGTGCTACATGTGGAGAATCACATTCGATTGAAAAGTATCCAAGAAACCCGCAGTTAATCTACTTTGTCAAGAACAACCCTTTCTCAAATACATACAACCCTGGGTAGAGAAACCACCCTAATTTTGCTTGAAAAAATAACCAATAACAAGGTTACCAACCTATGGCGCAAAAAGAAGGATTATGGGGATTTTTCTAACGAACTAACGGTCAGCAAAGGGACATTTGATATTTTTTCAAAAACTAGATCATTTGCTATTTTGGACTTTTAAATTGGGTCTTTTGGGCAGTATCTTTAGTTATTGCCCACGTTTTCCAAGTCATAAGACAAAGTTAAACAAGTTTGATATCCCACATGTTTTATCAAGTCATGAATCATTTTTCTTAAGAAAAAAAAATACTTCGAATGGTGGAATGAAATTTGTACTTAAAGCTAATAGTACATATTTTTATACTAGTAAAACTATATGTCTCATTTCAATAGTTATCAATCATGTTCATGTACGTGTGTTCATGCATCTCTATCCCAAATAATGGGATTACTTATGGGTACTTTTAATACTCATCCCAAACAAGTTTTTTAAATAATAACAACGAAGTACAAAGTGAGTGTTGAAAATTTTTGTTCGACCGTGTAATGGGTTTCGCTTTCGCATCCACATGATGTTTTATAGATTATTATTAGTTTTTAAGATTTATTTTAAACTCTATTGTATATCAAATGTTATTTAGATCGATTAATTTTGTTTTGTTTTATAACATTTTTAAATAGGTTCTTAGATTATATTGTATATCAAAGCGAACACAACTCAATTGACATATGAATGTATGACAACCTAAAAGATCCGTAATTTGAATCCCCTTCCCCTCTTGTACTACTAAAAAAAAGGTTCTAAACAAAAAATTTTAATATTGCTCTCATTCTCTTCTTTCACTATCTTTACCTCTCCGGCTCTTTCAAATAATTGATTAATTGAAGGGAAGAAGGAAGAGAGAGGAGAAAAATATTAAAAATATGTTTTTCTAAATCATTTTGTCACATTGGCCATGTGGTCACTTTTTTATTTAAATATAATGATTTTATTTGTACAAAAATATTTTAAATCTATTCTTGAAAACTGACAAACTAAAATGGCTAGTTTAAAATATGAAGAATAAAAAATATTTACTCTTCAAAACTCATGGATCAAAAAGATATTTTTACCAAAAACTTTTAAAATATTTAAAAAAAGTTGGAATAACATTTATTTGATAATAATTGGCCATCTTAATAAAAATAAAGGACAAATTGTGGGGAAAGTTTTCTATTTTTTCACTTTAAATTAAGACTGACCAAAACTTCACCCCCAACACACACCAAACCCACGAGAAAATAGAGATGGAGAGAAGCTTGTTTTACAAAGATGTGGTGCCATTCGCCGCCATGATTGCGGCGGAATGCGCCACCGTTGGCTCCAACACAGGCTTCAAAGCCGCCACAGCTAGAGGCATCAGCTACTATGTCTTCACCCTCTATGTTTGTATCATCGCCGCCACCACCCTCGTCCCGTTCGCCATAATCTTTCATAAGTATTCTCTCTTTCAATCCCCAATTACTTGCTTATATTTTATCAATTTTCCCTTTCAAAATAACCTCTTGTTCAATCTCAACATTAGGTCGCCAGAGCTTCCTCCCAACAAGATTTCCTTTTTCTTCAAAATCGTCTGCCTCTCTGCACTCGGGTACAATTCCTTTTCTCCCAACTCCGCCATCGTAGATGAAATTTACATTGTGATACTAAACATTTTTTTTTTTTTTGAAAAAGGTATGTTTTTGCAAAACCGTCATATAAAATCAATATGCCATCATTTATAAAATATCAATTGGCATTTAATGTCAATTGTTATAATGAATACATGTTTTAGTTCATAAAAATCAATTTTTTTTCAACTCAATATTTTATATAATTAAATTTATTATAACTTGTCAATTTAAATGCACAGACTTTCGTGCCAGTTGCTTGGAAACAAAGGACTTGAATACAGCTCACCAACTCTTTCATCGGCCATTAGCAACCTAATTCCAGCTTTCACTTTCATTATGGCTGTCTTTTTTAGGTAAGTTTCTTTTTTAACAATATAATAAATTTTTAAATTTTGTATTTCTTGTTTAAAGTAAATCATATTGAATCTTTTAAAGTTTTTTTTAGCATTATATAATAGCGATATATTTCAGAATGTAAATTGGAAATTGGGTCCTTAGGTATAAGAAGCTTTTCTTTCTACTTCTTATAAATGATCTTTGTTCAAATGGAGAAGCTTATGTTCCTGTCATAATTTTTCACTGACTGTCCAAAAATAGTTTGTGGATAAGCTTATCTTCCTATCAAAATATCTCTAAAATCCAACACATTCAAATGGATAAGCATCTAGGGGTCCTACAACTCTATTTTCTCCAAAAATAATAAAATAAAATAAAATTAATAATTGAAAGTTAGGCTAGTAATGAAATTAACACTTTTAGGGTAACTTATTAATTGTTGATTCTTTAGAAGTTGTATCCAATAGGTTTTTGAGAATAACTATTTGGCCATTTTCAAAGGATTAATTTATAAGTAACAAATTATATTTATCTTTGTTTTGTACCTACTTTTAAAATTTTAAAAATTCAAAATATTGAAAACTTTTTTTAAGAAGGAGAAAAATTAAAACTTTAAAACTTCATAATTTATCTATAAATTGTGTAATAGGACTTTTTTTTTTATATGTTTGACAATTTTTAAAATTTATAGATTTTATCTTTTTCTAAAATGATTAATTACCGAATAAATATTATTTTAAAAATGAAAAGAACAACTACACTAATATCATCACAAGTCTTTACACTAAATTTTATTTAAAATTTTAAAAAGATAGAAAAAGGTAGATTATAAAATACTAAGGATGTATTCAGGGCAAGGACTATTCTACAACTATAATAACAACCTCTTACTATAGTAAATACTATTTTGTATTTCTCAATTAGCTACACTCAACATTATTTCGAAATTCTCATTTACTACTATATTTAATATTTGTTACAGTTTTTACTATTTTATATTCATCATTTTTTTATTTTTTGCTACACTGTTTACTATTTTCTTTTCAAACTAAAATAAATTACAACTCAAACATATACTATTATAATCCAACCTAAAATAATCTACACCCCAATCAAAAATTAATATAACCCAAATATAATAATTTAAAACTATAATAACAAACTCCTTACCCCAAACGTTTCCTAAAAATCAATCATTTCACTTATTTATTGGATAATAAGATATGAATGGCATGCGTTATCAAATTTCTCTTTTTCTAATACTATATATTTAGATTATGCTCTTTAAATTTATTTTTTTATTTTTTATTTTTTTTTACCATTCATATCATTGGTCGTGAGTTTTTTCTTCTTAATTATTTTGGCAGATATTATTGGTCGTTGTTTGATGTTATTTATAATATCAATTTTTTACGAAAAATAAGGGATGGCTTTCTTTCGTTCTTTATAGATAACATTAAATTAATGTCATTAATTTTTGTCTTATCTCACTTTATTAGGGTGCCAACTTGAGAATAACATAGTAAATAATTCACTTATATTAATATTCTGATATAATTATTGAACTAAAAGAAAAAGAATATTTAGATGATTATTTTATCTTTAATATTAAGCCGTCAAATATTTCTATTCTAGTCTTAACAATGATGAGTTAAAAATCAGTTGGTAAATATTGATGATCGTGTTTTATTCAACTTCAACTAAAAAAAATTATGTTTATAAAATTTAGATGTTGAATGCCCCCAATAATCAGTTTCTATAATTAGTGTTGTGATACTTTTCAATCTAGATTTGACGTATTAATGAGTAGTGATCTAACTTGATATGACAATATGTGATAATGAAAGGAAATCAATTACCCAAAATATATCTACTTTTTTGTATTACATATAGATATTACATTGTACTAAATAGATTATCATTACATCTGTTACATGTGTGATTTAAAAATATATTTAGATTTATGTTAAATTATTAGTTGAAAGTAACTCTAATGAATAAATATTTATTAATGTAATTTTCAAAAAATAATTATTAGAGTAAAATTTATGAACTAAGAACACGGTGAGACTTAAAAAAACCATTAGACTAAAACACACAAATAATGTTTGGTATTTTTTTTTTATATTTTTCTAAAAACATTATCTTCATAAAATCTTGTCTGTTTAAATAGTAATGTCATGTGCTCCGACCCCCTATGCATAAAAAAAATGAAAAGAAATCCAAAGTGAATCTTTTGATACGGAAAATTAATACTAGTATATAATTATCAATTACAATTTCGTTATTAAACAAATGTTTAGACGGTTGAATTAGTAAATATCTTATGATATTTTAAAAAATAATAAATAAAACTTGTCCAGAACAAACAATAATAATAATAAATAAATACCCGATGTGACTTTTTTTTCCCTCTTCTGAAAACACAGCTACTATGACTTTATGGCCATAGTGAAAATTCGTATGTGGACTCTAGTATATACATTCTTTCTAGAGTTTAGGGTAAGAAATTTGAAACTCTACAATTTTGATAAAATTTAATTTTTCAATGTTCCAGGTCACTATAATTTGATTAATTTTTTTTGTGGAGTTTTCTAAAAAAAAAAAAGAGAGAAAAAACTATATATATATATATATATATTCTTTTGAAGATGGTATATTTAATTAAGTCTTCATATTTTAATCTTTTCTTATTATAGTCTCCAAACTTGAATATATATATAAATGGTTTGAATTAAATACGTGAAGTTGGAGAATCGAATCTTTAACTTTAAAATACTCTATCAATTGATCTATGCTCATTTTGACAATTTGAATAAATACTTGTTTCACAATTCGGACTGCATATACTAATCCTAAATTTATGCTAATTCCAAATTTAATATTAGAGTAATTCAATTTTATATAACCCCCCTCCCCCAATTCTCTGTTTACCTCTTTTTTTTTTTTTTTTTTTTGAGCCACTGTTTTGCCATTATTGTGCTAAAGGCTCTCAATTAAGCCATTTAATATATAAAAAATGTTAATGCTTTTCATTTAAAGTTAATGTAATATTGAATTATTGTTTTATTAAGATATTTAGATAAGTAATCATTTCATTTAAAAGAAAAAAAAGGGCACGTCAATTTTTTCTTGGTAGGCAAGTTGAGTTTTCATGCGGATGTGTAACATTCATTACGTGAATGTCCATATTTTCAATTAGGGGTGTGCATCAGTTGGACGAGATTGGATTTTATCATATTAGTAGTTATTTCAATTGTTGGGCTGTTAATAGTTACAACAGTGTAACTAATATATTGGGCTTTAGTTATTTTGTTAAGGCCCATTTCTTCTGTATTAATAATTGGCTATGTCCTTTTAATAAAATGAGTGAGGAAAAAGTTTAAAAATTCATTGTTAATATGGTATCAGAAGTATTTTCCCTCTAATTTTTTCCACCTTTCCATTCTTCATCTTCTTCAACCTCCCGCCATGACCAACGAAAACATTTCGTTTGATACTCACGAACCATTTAACCCTAAAATTCTTCCTCCCAATAACTCTTTTACGTCTTCGATTTCTTAACATCTATCTGATTCCTATATCAATCCTTATTACCTTCATCACAATGACAATACCAATCTTGTTCAAGTTTCAGAACCTTTGACTGAAGATAATTACGTTTTTTGGAGTCGAGCCATGATTATCGGTCTCTCTGTAAAGAATAAACTTGGCTTCATTGACGGATCTCTTCCTCGTCCATTTGGTGAGCTCTTTCTGACCTGGATTCAAAATAACAATATTGTTATTTCGTGGATCTTGAACTCAGTATCGAAGCCTATCTCTGTCAGCGTCCTTTTTGTTGATTCTACACGAACCATCTGGCTCGACCTATAAGAACGATTTCAGAAGAAGAATGCTTCACAAATTTTCCAAATCAAGCGGAATTTTGCTACTCTATCTCAAAATCAAGATTCAGTGAGTATGTACTTCACCAAATTCAAAACTCTCATTGATGAACTCAATACTTATCGCCCTGCTTGCAACTGTGGAATGTGTCACTGTGGAGGACTTCGTGAATGGCCAATTTTCTTCAAACCGAGCATCTAATGGATTTTCTAATGGAATTTAATGAGTCTTTTTCTCGTGCCCGTGCCCAGATCCTCTTAATGGATCCTATTCCTTTAGTCACTCGTGTTTTTTCTTTACTGCTTCAAGAAGAACAACAAAGAGACATTGGATCCTTTCTGAATGTTCCTTCTGATGTTACTCTTGTCGTTGCTGCCAATAACTCGAAGAGTAATTCTTCCATACAGCGCAAGGATCACCTTATATGTTCTCATTGTAACATTGTTGGTCACACGGTTGATAAGTGTTACAAAGTTCATGGCTATCCACCTGGTTACAAAGCTAAGTAGGCACAACGTCCTTCTAACAATGTTGTTAGTACCAACTCCATAAATTCAATCACTACTCAACCAATCAATATCTTGAATCCAAACACTACTGATGTAATCTTATAGTGTTAAAACATCCTCTATCAACTACAGTCCCAATTATTAGCAACATCTTCATCAAACCCTTTAATCACTTCTTCAACTAGCTCTCATGTTATAGGTACTCACTCTTCTTTTCAATGGATAGTTGATTCGGGTGCATCTGCTCATGTTTGTTGTTTAAAGAGTCTGTTTTCTACCATGACTACTTGTTCAACCTTTGTCACATTGCTCGATAAACAGACTATATTAGTTAAAAATGTTAGAATTATTCCTCTTTCATTTGATTTAGTCCTCAACAATGTGTTCTACTTACCTGGTTTTTCATTTAACCTCTTATCAATAAGTGCTCTCATAAAGAGCTTGCCATCAATGACTATTGAATTTGACTCTGAAGGTTGCATAATTTAGGATAAGTTCACTTCGAGGAAGATTGGCAGTGCTAATTTTGTGCGAAGCTTATATCTCTTGAATACACAGAGTTTTGATTCCTTATTGAATCACATATGTGTTGTCACAAATAAAAAAGGTTGTTGTATTGCATCAAAGATTGGGTCATCCCTCTACTGAATGCATCACTACTTTGTATAATGCTTTGAATTTGAGTCCTAATTCGTTCCAAAAAAAATTTCCCATGTAATATGTGTGCTTTGGCCAAACAAAAACATTTACCTTTTGTTTCAAATAATCATTTGTCTTCCAATGCTTTTGACTTAGTTCATGCGGATATTTGGGGCCCCTTTTCAACTCTTACTCATATTGGGCATTCTTATCTTCTGACTATTGTTGATTATGCGACTAGGTTTACTTGGGTTTTCTTACTTAAACACAAGTCTGATGTTTCTATTATTGTTCCCCAATTCTTTAAACTTGTTGCCACTCAATATGACATGAAAATAAAACAATTCAGGTCTGATAATGCCCCTGAGCTAATGTTCACTGACTTCTTTAAGGAAAATGGAGTTATACATCAGTTTTCATGTGTAGCTTATCCCCAACAAAATTCTGTAGGTTAAAGAAAACACTAGCACATTATCAATGTTGCTTAAGCTCTATATTTTCAATCTCGTGTGCCATTGACCTTTTGGGGTGAGTGTGTCTTGACTGCAGTCTTCTTCATCAATAGGACACCATCTAAGCTACACAATTGGAAGTCTCCTTTCCAGGTGCTCACTGGTTCTGTACCAAATTACCAAATGATGAGAGTTTTTGGTTCTTTGTGTTTTGCTTCTACATTGACCCAAAGAAGGCATAAGTTTCAACCAAGAGCCATACAAACTATTTTTGTTGGTTATCCCCCTAGTATGAAAGCCTATAAACTGTATGATATTGCCAATAAACGGTTCTTCTGTTCAAGGCATGTTATCTTTCATGAAGATATATTTCCCTTTCATAACATTTTAGACAATAGAGATAATGTTTATCCTTTTCCTGGATTTTTTTTGCCTAAACCCTTGGTTGATAATGCAGATTTTTCTCTATTAGAACAAAACAAACACAACTCAGCCACACCAAACTCTATTACCAACAATGATGCTCATTCTTCTACTCATCTATCTATACCAATACCAAATACATCAAACCAGCCCTCCTTTTCAGAAACTTTACCACCAGATACATCATACCAACCCTCTCTTTCAGAGTCTTCACAATCAAACTTATCAAACCAACCCTCCCTCTCACAAATGTCACCATCAAATTCATCAGTGCAACCTTTTCTCTCCCAGGCCTCCTCAACACATTCGCCTATACAACCTTTACCAAGAAAGTCCACCAGAATCTCTAAACCTTCTTCTTTTCTACAAGCTTACTATTGCAATTTGCTTACCATGTCACCATGTCCAATAGCCTCCACTAAACACCCTATTGATCAATATCTCTCCTATCAAAAACTCTCACCTCAGCACATAAATTTCACCTTAAAGATTTCTACTATCCAAGAACCTAACTTTTATCATGAGGCTGTCAAGTTTGATCATTGGAGGAAAGCAGTGCAAGCTGAGTTACATGCTATGGAAGTTAATCACACTTGGAGTATTGTACCCTTACCAAAAGGTAAAAATTCTATTGGATGTCATTGGATTATAAGGTCAAACATAAGGCAGATGGATCCATTGAGAGATACAAGGCACGACTTGTAGCTAAAGGCTATATTGAACAGATCTTGATTATTTTGAGACTTTTTCTCTAGTTGCTAAAATGGTCATTGTCAAGACCATTCTTACTGTTACAATATCAAAACAATGGCCTCTCTTCCAGCTTGATGTCAACAATGTCTTCTTGAATGGTGATTTATTTGAAGAGTTATACATGGACCTACCCACTGGATACAAGCCTCTTGTCCTAATTCGGGGGGTGGGTGGAATGGTTTGCAGCCTACACAAGTCTATATATGGGTTAAAACAAACTTCAAGGCAATGGTTTGCCAAGTTTTCAATTTTTCTTTTGTCTGTGGGCTTCAAAGAGCCAAAGGATGATTACTCTCTCTTTCTCAGAGACAAAGATGAAACCTTTCTTGCTCTTCTTGTTTATGTAGATGACATAATAATAACCAGAGCTAGTCCTATTCATGTTGAACATCTCAAGGTTGCTTTGAATGAAGCTTTCAAATTGAAAGACTTAGGCAACTTAAAGTTTTTCCTTGGCCTTGAGCTAGCCCATTCTCAATCAGGCATATTTCTATCCTAGAGGCATTATGTTTTGCAGCTTTTTGAAGACTCTGGCTTGCTTGGGGCCAAACCAACCAGCTTATCGATGGATCCACATATAAAATTGAAGTATGATGACAATGATCTTCTCCAAGATGCCTCTATTTATAGGAAATTAGTTGGGAAACTTTTGTATTTGATTATTTCACAGCCTGGTATTACCTTTGCAGTTCACAAGTTGAGTCAATTCATGAGTAAACCAACTCAAGCTCATCTTAGTGTTGCTCACCATCTCATAAAATACCTCAAAGGTTCTCTTGGCCGAGGTATTTTTCTCTCTAAAACTTCAGATTTTTCCATTCGAGCCTTTACTGATGCAAACTGGGGAGCGTGTGTTGATACATGGCATTCTATAACTGGCTTTTGTGTCTTCTTGGGGTCCTCTCTTGTGTCTTGGAAATCAAAGAAGTAACAAACAGTTTCTCGATCATCAGCTGAAGCTGAATACCGAGCATTAGCAGTTGCCAGTTGTGAAATCATTTGGCTTCAAAGCCTTCTTGCTTAAATGAACATTGCATCTCCATCTCCAACTCTTCTTTTTTGTGATAACCAAGCTGTCGTTTACATTACCACCAATTCAATGTTCTATGAAAGAAAAAAGCACATCAAGTTAGATTGCCATTTTGTTCGAGATCGAGAAAGCAATGGGTCCATCAGGTTACTACCTATGCGTTCTCGAGATTAGCTGGCCAATGTCTTCACCAAACCATTGTCTGTTGCTTCCTTTTTCTCGCTACTCGACAAGATGGGGTTGTAGGACATCTTTTGCCCATCTTAAGGGGGAGTATCAAATTAGTACTTATTTTAGTTGTTGGGCTGTTAATAGTTACAACAGTGTAACTAATATATTGGGCTTTAGTAATTTTGTTAAGGCCCATTTCTTCAATATAAATAATTTGCTATATCCCGTTAATAAAATGAGTGAGAAAAAATTTTAAAAATTCATTGTTAATAGTTTTCAACGAAAACCGGTGTCGAAACTGACCAAATCGATTTAATACATTAAAAACCGATTTTGCCAAACCATTGAATGAAACGAATCCTTCGAACCGATTCACTGGTTCGATTGGTTTGGCATATTCGACCAATTTCTTTTTAATTAATCTAGTACTTAGGCTGGGCGGCTACGCTGTGACTTTTTTAATATTTCTGGGTTGCTGGGCTTCTGATTTTTTTTTTTTTTTTTTTTTCCATTGTGTGAGCTTATAGAATTGTGGTTCTGAGATTTTAGCTTATGGGTTGTACAAACTACAAATTGCAATGTACAAAATTTAATTATAATTCCAACTCAATATTTATAAAACCCAAGTTCTTAAAATCCAAAACTTCTATAAAGTTCTAAAATTCAACTTTAAAAT
Organism: Benincasa hispida; assembly: GCF_027475165.1. Lineage (NCBI taxonomy): Eukaryota > Viridiplantae > Streptophyta > Magnoliopsida > Cucurbitales > Cucurbitaceae > Benincasa > Benincasa hispida. The sequence goes on along the minus strand of NC_143488.1, from coordinate 89,688,705 downwards.
CCAAAATTCCAACAAAATATTTATAAAATCCAAAGTCCTAAAATTCAAAACTTGCACAAAGTTCTAAATTTCAATTCTAAATTCCAAAATTCTAACATAATATTTATAAAATCCAAGTCCTAAAATTCAGGACTTCTACAAAGTTCTAAAATTCAATTCTAAAATCCAAAATTACAACACAATATTTATCAAATTTAGCCATGAAGATTGGAATCATGTCCTAAACTTCCATCTTTATCAAATTCTAAAATTCAATTCTAAAATCCAATACTTCCATCTTGTTGATGTCTTTTTCCCGATCCATGATCCATGACAGCTTGGAATTGTTGGAGTTAGGAACATGCAAGTGGAAGTGTCACACCCTGCCCCAGACCACCCTCTTAACCTAGAGAAGGACGTGACTGCAGCAATTATCAACCCTTTGGCTGACACTTACTGCCTAATAACTCTTGCGGAATAACTCTGATACCAAATATAACTTATATACAACGGAATGTCTTTAGGCAAAAAAATTATTAATTTAGAAACATAACATATTTAAAGTCATTACAATACTAGATTTACAAGTCCTAAAACCCAAAAACTCTAGTTCCTATATGAACAACAGTAACATGTGTACAATATTAACAATAACCACCTAAACAGACGGGTTACAAATCTCTTTATCCTTTAGTGGCAGAGCAGATGTAGAGCTATCTTCAGAGGATTTGACCGCTACCTGTGGGGGGAAAAAATAAAACATTTGAAAATGGGGTGAGCTTGCGCCCAGTGAGTGACTTAAGAAAGATAATTGATTCTCATGCAAAATCTCAATAAAGAGTTTAACTGAAATATAAGCTTCTACAATACTTGTACTGCAGTATAAACATTTTCCAAGCATGAAACATAAAGCTAGTTTAATCATAAAACAGTAAAACTGTTTTTCAGTTGAGGATAACCCTACTGTGGGTAAAAACAATCCCATCACCAACTACTAGTCAAGAGAGAACCCTTTTGCTCAATCTCTGACTCTACCTACGTGCACGTGGCCATACTAAGTACCGTCATCCCTTAGGTACTTCTGTTCAGATACCTTCTCAAACGTTCTTCAGTATCAGGTTGGTTTGGTACCTTCTCAAACGTCCTTCAGTACCAATAGATACCTTCTCAAAGTCCTTCGGTATCTAGTTGGGCGGATACCTTCTCAAATGTTCTTTGGTATCGTGTTTTAAGTAAAACTAGTCATAAATAACTCTCTCTCTTTAAAGCATGTAAAGTATAACACATATAAAAATATGGCTTTAAAGGTACTAACGCATGCTGAGTATATTTAACACATATAAATCGCTTTTCAACAATTCTCACACATGCATGCATTTAAAACATAACTCATGGTTTGCTTGGAAATCACTTTGTAAAACTAGCTGGCATGAGAATAATCTTCTTTAAAATATGCTTTCTATAACACGTTGTAATCAAACATTTTAAGCAAATGTTTTAGTCAAAATTTTTTAGCCACTCACCTTGATTGCTTAGGAGCTTTTCACCCTAGTAGCTCTCTTTTCTACCTCGGGCTCCCTTTTCACCCGTAAAATTTAGATTCAATTTACAGCTCAAATTACTCATAGTTTTAGACATTATTTTGAGATACTTCCTTCTACAAACATATTCTAAAATGTCTCAGGAAGCTTACCCTAAAATTTGAGCTTAGAACTCTTCGTTTTTTGGCTGGAATCAAATAATCTTTAAGACTGGCCCAAACTGATTCGACAGCCTGACCCTTCTGTCTTCTTCTTAGTTTCCAGCCCGATCCCTTCGAGCTTTTCCTCCGGAAAATTTACCCTGAAACCTAGACTCTTAGAGCTTTCAGGTGGCTTTAGAATCACTCCAAACGCACAAGTAAATTGGGAGAACTCCTCGTCCTAAATTGATGCGTCCTCTTCAGACTTCACTGTCCAATACATCCTCTTTGAAATTCTATGACTAATGCATGGATTTGGCTCCAACGCAAGGTTTGCTCAACACTCCCACTCTTTTTATGATATTTCTGAATTGTGATCTAAAAATGAAGTCTCTTGGCTCTATTTATAGGCATCCAAACCTTCTCTAAAGTTGACATCACCTACTTGGCTGCATGTCCAAGTGTCTCCTTCTCACCCCATCAACGCAATGCTGTGATCAACGCAAGCCAAGTGTCTTCCTCCCACATTGCCAACGCATGAGCCTCCAATCTGATGCCACCACCTCAAATTCTTAAGGCTTAAGGCTTTCCTCCCAAGAAGACACATGATTTTGATGATGTTCTCCTGATGATCTCATCCTTTATATACGTCCAACTCTTGGATGTTCAACACATAATCCATACTTAATGCATAGCCTATCATTAATGCATAGCAAGCTAATTCACTATCATTACAATTCAACTTTTCCATCGCAAGGACTAGCCATCACCAACGCATAGGGTGACCATCCATCCTCGATGCATGGCTCACTAGGCAGCATCGCACGGCTTACTGGGCGCATGGTGCTGGCCACCGACGCATGGGCGTGTTGCACAAGCTAGCCGCTCGATGCATGGGCGTGAGGTATATGCTGGCCATCGCTCACTAGCTCGTCCGCATGAGCTGTGCGCTTGGCTGCATGGCAGGGCACCTCGACGCACGGCATGACTACTCAGAAGGGTGCTTACTGCATGGGCGTGGCCGCTCGACGCATTGGCAAGGCGTCTGGCCGAGGCTGCTCGATGCATGGGCAGGGCATCTGGCCGAGGCTGCTCGACGCATGGCATGGACACTTGGCTGGCCGTTCGACACATTAAGCAAGGGCACTGGCCGAGGCTGCTCGACACATGGGCTGCCTTCCAATGCATGCCTTGTCTACCTTTGTGCCTTCCAACGCGTCATCTCCATTTTTCCTTCTTCAACCGCATGCCATCATCAACACACCCTTCCAACGCATCCCACACAAAATTCTATACTTAGCCAAATTTTCCAAATTTTTGCCAAAAGTTAAACTTCCAAATTTCCTCTTTTCTTCAAATCTCCACTCTTTTCTCTATTATTCTACACTAGCTTCCACAACAACCTACTCATCACACTGATCTCAGTAGGGAATCTACTCAAGTAGAGAAATTAGATTCGGGGTTCACAGGAAGCAATTAGGATCTAAAGCATTCTAATTATATTAATTTTAAGGATTAAGCATGTTAGTTCAAAACTGAAAAAACTGAGTTTTAAGAGTAAATCTTAGTTCAAAATTGATGCAATTCTTTGGTTGTTTTCGATCATGAACACTTCATGGACCACTGCTAGAGTCTTCCCAAATATTCTTTGACCTTAGAATGGATTGTGGGATCCAAATTTGTGATGAATTTGAAAGGGAAAAGGAATTTAAAAGAGTTTGAGGAAGTTTTAGTATTATGTACTTTGAGAGAAAAATCCAACTTCACAAGCTAACCAAGAAGCTTAAATCTAAGCAAACTTTCTTCTATTTAAAGAAGAAAACATGCAAAATCAAAATCATCTCAAAATAACACCAAATTAAGCACTAATTAAGTGGAATTTGAGGTGTTAAAGAGGTCCAAATGTGAGAAAAACCCACTACCATTAAATTTCAACAAATTTTGAATTTCTAAAATTCAAAATGAAATTTCTTAAAATTAATTTAAAAACCAATTTTAAATAAAATTAATTCTAATAAGTAAAATTAATTTTAAATAATTAATTAAAGATTTTAATTAATATTAATTTAATATCAAATATTAAATTATAAAATTAATTTTAAATAATTAATTAAACAATTTAATTTAATAATATTAATTTAATATCAAATACTAAATTAATAATTAACACCAATCTCGATCATGAATCCTATTCATGTATTTAAATCATATTTAAATATTTTCAACTCTCTATATTGTTTAATTCATAATTAAACAATAAGTATCATTAAGTATATCAAATATAATTAATGCTTACTTCCTAAATTAGAAATATGAACATTTCAAATTTTCTAATCACATTGTTCTAAGGTTTAGTCTGATATGAGCTAGTAGGGGACCTAATGGACCTATAGATCATGAGCTCCAACATCTAAGATTAACCGACTAAACTCTTTAATCTAGTTAATCAACATTCGTTAACTACCAGGACACTCCACTATAACCCAATAGCTGCATCTCCTTACCGTAGATATATTTCTGTCCACTTGATATAACCATAATTAGTAAATCGATCATTCACAGGTTGTTCGTAATTACAACTGGTCAAAATTACTGTTTTACCCCTATAATTACATCTTGTTCCTTCAATCCCACTGACCCTCTAATGAACAATTGGTTTGTGGTCCAACCACCAAACCTAAATTAGTAAATCAATCATTCACAGGTTGTTCGTAATTACAACTGGTCAAAATTACTATTTTACCCCTATAATTACATCTTGTTCCTTCAATCCCATTGACCCTCTAATGAACAATTGGTTTGTGGTCCAACCACCAAACCTAATCCCTCTTGAGCCAATGAAAGGTTGGAGCCCCTTGTTCAAGAGCCAAAGTCAGCACTTAAGAGAACAACCTATCTACTATCCCTAAAAATCGGGGTAAGAGTGAATTTCATCTTATTATGAGTGAATTTCATCTTATAAGACTGTGTCCTCAGCTATCTACCCGATCTTATCCCTAAAATGGGAGGTTTATTGAGTCGGAGAACTTAGGCCACTCTCATCCATGCAGATTAAAGGATAATCCCAAATAACTAGAGTTCATGGTTAGTGCAGGATTAAGATCGAGTTAGCTAGGTCATAGTATTGAAATAGTCAATCTTAACAGTAAACAGTGTTATAAAGTAAAAATGATTATTTCACCATCCGATCTTATGCAAATTCATTGCATAGGACGCCTCCACTCACATGTCTTTACATAAACGATATAGGGTCACATGGTTTGTATCAAATACAAAGTGGGTTGCATCCATAGTGTCCCCAAAATAAGGTACCCAGCCTTATCCCTATACTATAGACCGTTTTGGCTATTTACTCGAGCTTGATCCACTTTTATGTTTCCACATATAGTTTGAGTATTCATGCTATAATCAGGGGTTAGTTTATTGGATTTCAGATTTTTTTTTTTAAATGCAATTCACATATTCAATAATATCTTTACTGAATAAATCTCAATAACAACTTTATTGTAAAACAGAATCTGGTTATTGTTTACAAACCATGAGTTTTAGAACATAAAACCCAAATGGGAATCATTTCTTATAAAAGGTAAATTTAAAAAGAAGAATTAAAACTAAAAATTCATAATTAAGAATGGAGACTTGAAAATTAAATTAGTACCTTCTTCAAACTTTACATTTTCTCCAAACTCCAAAATTCCAATATAAAAGGTAATCAAAACCAACATAATTATTTAAAACTTTTCATCTTGGCGATGTCTTTTTCTTCATCAATGACAACCCAAAATCCTATGAAATTGGAGATTAAAAAGAAGAATTAAAAAATTACAATTAAGAACAAAAAGAAAACATAAAACTCATACCTTCTTCAAACTTTACATCTTCTTCAAACTCTTGATTATTGATGCGAGGAAATACTTCTTGTTTTATCGATGATTTGATATGCATCAGTGGCATGCACTGATCATACGTTGATAAGAAGAATATGTGTTAATGATATATGCGATGATCAAATGATAATCTAAAGAATATGCAGTATGCGTTAATCGTGTATGTGATGACTATGCGTACCTGCCATAAGTTTTCTTCCTCTCTCGCCAAGTAAAACGAGAACATAAGTTTCTCGAGATGATCCGAGGTTGAACACAAGGACTTGTAACTAAAGAATGCTTGTAAAGCAATGTGTTTGAGGCGGTGAATAAAAATAAAAAGAAGAAATTAATTAGCCATGCGGTACTCCTACCCTTAGCTAAACAGACTTAGCAATTGAAGTTTGACTATGAGAATTGGTAGAGATGCGACAACTATTAACATGTAATGAGATGCATGGAGAAGTAGAGTTGAGGGATAATTTCACCAAGTCATTAAGTTTGGTCGCAAGGGTAATCCCAGCTCGCCGTGCATCGCACACCTCTCGGTGGTCAACCACATGCTTATATCTCTATAATGCATGGTTACATTGAGCATAAGATTATTCCTATCTCTAGGAACACTGCTTACTTTGCTTAGTGAGTTCCACTGCTGACCCTCTGGGGCAGTTGGTTATAGCTACTCAGCTCATAGACAAGCATCGCAATAGCCTCACACTAAGCAAAGAGGATTCACTCACTATACTCGTGCAATGCACACCTCTCAGTGGTTTGTACATGCGTTGTATCTCTATGCCACATGATTGAGTATGTGATACTCTTGCAATCTTCACTTAACTCATTACGATGAAAGTAAAAGATAATAAAGTAAAAATGATGGAGATGGTGTTGAAGGAACTAGAGAGATGCATTGATTACAAAATGTATTAATGTCTTAAGCCAAAATGTAATACAATACAGAAAGAGTTGTAGACTTAAGCATATCTCTGGCGAAGCTCCGGTCGTCAATCGAAAAGAGTTGTAGGAATAAAAAACTTTCAAAGATTGTCTTGCCCATACTCTCATCTATGATCATAAGAATCTTCCTAAGGCAGAGACTCGGTTGCTTTGAACTTGGGCTCTAAGGCTCTATTTATAGAGTTCAAACGCTGACAACATTGGTAATCCCACTTTGAATCAATCATTCTTGTCGCAGTAGGTGAAATGTCATCATGACCTTATCTCTTTGACACTCCCAAGGATGCATTCACTATTGTTTCTTTTGAAGTATCAACGCGTCCTACCTACTTTGTGATCATCCTCTATCACGACTATCATTGTAGTTGCAGCATTCCATGCGACAAACTTGTCTTCATGAAAATCAACGCATGTGATCAACTTTGCAATGGTCTGAGATCAACACATGCAATCGATTCCTGCGATCACTACAAAAAAATACATTTAGACGCAAGATAACCCATGATATGAGGTTAATGGGAATTTTCAGTGTTGATCGATGCAAGCTAATTTTTCCATGTGAATTTTTAACAATATTAACGCATACTTTGCTCATCAAAACTCATAATTCTAAATAAAAGACTGCAATAGCTTATATTTCTACAAGATATCAATTATGAAGTTCAAGATTGATTGAGTCTAAATTTAACCAATTCTAAGTGCATACAAGAGCCTCCACCATTCTTGGAGCCAATGAACAATAATTTGAATTAACCACTTGTCCTCTTGTATTAAAAGAGAATTCAGATGCTACAGTAGATACTAGAATCGCCAAAATATCTCTACTAATAAGACTAAGAACCAAAAACCGATGCTCATTTTGTTTCCACCACTGAAGTATAAATGTCAAAATTACTATCATCGTTACTATTTTCAAGACAATCCAACAAGTATACATCAATCTCTGACTCCCTATCAAAAGTTGTGGTCTCAATAGTTTGAAACACATTTGTTTAGCCATAATCCAGATCCACTCTGACTTCCATTTCATCTTCCACATCCACATCCATAATTGTTTCCAAAACATTTGGAAAACTATGACCACAAATATGAGGATCGTTAGTGGATTCACAATCAATAACACTTGCATAAGCACTAGCACTACTACTATAACAGCTATCGTTATCAAGTTTATTTTTGTACTCACGAAAAATACGTCTCAAAACATTATTCACATTCTTGGTCTTTGTCTTAGCAATTTATGGCCTGTAAAGGTCATTCCAACAATATGTTAAGCACTTCATCTTATAACGAGGATCGAACACTACGACAATACACAAGGGAAAATTGTTTTTATTCTCATTCTTCCCCTCATACTTCTTAAATTTAGCCTTCATATTATTAGCCATAGTAGAAAGCATTTTAATTCCACTACTAGCATTCGATTGAATGCAACTACGAATTCTACATATCTCATTGAAAGCCAAATTTGAAGTTGTAAACAAAGATCCCAAAAGTTTCAATATAACATTAAAAAAAAACTTTCAAGAATCTAAGCAACATCCTAACATTTGCCCAATCACTCTTAGTAGGTGGAAAATCATTTCTATAAGACATCATCATCCTCTAACCTATCGAAAGCTCTTGCAAACTTTGTAGCCGTCTCAAGTATCAAATATGTGGAGTTCCATCTAGTAAGAACATCAAGACATACAACACTATTGAAAGATATCCTTTCATTTTCAATACACTTTTTAAATTTCATCATACGTGCAAGAGAAGATCTCACATACCTAACAACATTTCGAATTCTACTAATGCTTTTATTATGTTTCTTCAAAGCATCACATACAATAAGATTTGATGTGTGCAGAACATCTAACATGCAAATATTTACCATTATATATTAACCCCTTACTAAATCTCCTAATCATATAAGTAATAGCAGTATCATTTGTACTAGCATTATCAACTGTTAAAGTCATGACCTTCTCAATGTCTCAATCTTTCAAAATCTTTTCAATATTCCTCCCGATGGTATCCCCTCTATAGTTGTCAATAGCACTGAAACTAAGAATTCTTTTATGTAATTTCCAGTCAAAATGAACAAAATGCGCAATCAACCATATAATTTACATTCTATCTTGAAGTCCAACAATCAGTAGTGAGGCAAACTTTATATTTCATTTTAGCAAACATGTCCTTCAATTTTTATTTTTGATTAACATACATCTTCAGAATATCCCTAACCATGTAAATTGTGATGAAACAACAAACCTAGAATCTTGGGAACATGTTAATGTACTAACAAATTTCTTAAAACTCTTACTTTCAACAAACTTGAAAGGCAATTCCTCTAGAACTAGCAATTTAGCCAAAGCTTCACGACAACTTTGTAAATTAAATTCCTCGCATATAAGTTGTGAAGGACCATCCCCAACACTTTCTTCTTTTGTTTTGAAAGCTAAATTCTTTTGAGTTGGATCTCTCATTCTTTGGTAAGGGTGTTTTTTACAATTATCTAAGTGATTTTTCATTGTCTCAGTACTATTACGCCTTGAATGACATGCATAAGTAGCTCCACAATATTTACAACCAATATAAGGGTTATTAGAATTGCCTTTCAACCGTTCAAAATGTTCTCAAACTATGGACTTTTTTAAGTTCTTGTGTCTTTTTGTCGGTTTCTTAATGACTTCTTCATGTTCATCGACCTTAACGGTAGCCTCATCTATCTTCTTCGTTGTATTGATAACTTTTTCTTTTTCCTCTTCCATATTTATCGTATAAATAAATCATAATATAAACTTTTACTTCAAAGCAAATCAAAACTTAAAAACCAGAACTTATAAAAAGCTTTAAGTTTTGAACTTTTGAAAGTGTAAAGAATGATAATGATAAATCAAAACTTGAACTTCAAAACAACGAAAAACTAAAAATATGTGAAGATCTTTGTAAAAAGAGAAAGAATCTTTAAACTTAAAAAGTTTGGAACTTTTGAAAATGCAAAGGAAGACAAACCATAACTTGAACTAAAAAAACTGAAAATATACGAAAAACTTATAAAAGAATCAAATCTTTAAATTTAAATAGTTTAGAACATTTAAAAAATGCAAAGAAGGATAAATCAAAACTTAAATTTCAAAACAAAACTAAAAAATATATAAATAACTTATAAAAAATCGATACTTTAAACTTAAAAAGTTTGGAACTTTTAAAAATTGCAAAGAAGGATAATCAAAACTTGACGTTCAACACAAAACTGAAAAATATATTAAGAACTTTTGAAAATTTAATTCTTTAAACTTAAAAAGTATAGAGCTTTTAGAAAATGCAAATAAGGATAAATAAAAAACTTGAACTTTAAAACAAAAGTGAAAAATATATGAAAAACTTATGAAAAACGAATCTTTAAACTTAAAAAGCTTGGAGCTTTTAAAAAATGCAAAGAATGATAAACCAATACTTGAACTTCTTAGCAAAATTGAAAAATATGAAGAAAGTAAAAAAAAAAACGAAGCTTTAAGTTTGAAAGATGGAAAAACTTCAAAAAAAAAAAAAGAAAGAAAGAAAGAAAGAAAAGAAAAGTCGCGTAAAGGAACAAAAAGCTTACTGAAGAAGGAGAGGAGGATTCGCGTGAAGGAACAACAAAGGATGGAGGAGCCGCATGACTTGCTAGGGAAGGAAGAGTCGTGTGACTACACTCTATAGAGGTAGACGAAGAAGGAGAAGAAGTCTTAAGGTTTGGCCGGTTGGGTTTAGTTGTCGTATCGTCTGCCAATTTTGTTGGGTTTTATGCCTTAAAACTCATAGATAGTAAACGTTATTTATTGATCGTCATCAATAAAGAGTTATAAATGTTAATTCAATAAATGATATTGTTTGTGTTGTTTGTCTATTTTTGTCTTAATAACCCTAAATACAATAAACTAGGGCATCCATATACCCATTGCACATCTCCCACTTGCCCTAGATTATACAATGTACATGTCTCATAGACCTAGACTCCCTAGATGTCCTTCAAATACTTTAGTCGAGAGAGAGCCTTCGTAAATAGATCAGCAATGGCTACTGCCCCACTATTGTCACAATATAAGGTGACGGGCAAGTCCATATTTAGAACCACTTCCAAATCGCTTAAGAACTTCCTTAGCCAAACTACTTCCTTTACTACTTCACAAGCAGCTACATACTCAGTTTCCATAGTGGAATCTATAATACAAGCTCCCCCATTTAGGGTAAACGTTGATCCTGACATAGATTTCCTAGAATCCTTGTTAGCTTGGAAATTAGAGTCGGTGTATCCTGTAATGATCAAATCTTTTGCTCCATACACCAGCTTAGTTCCTCATTTTTCTAAGATACCTGAGGATATTCTTAACCAAAGTCTAATGGTTAAACCCTGGATTGGACTAATTACTCCCACTGCATAACAAATATTTGGCCTAGTGTAAGCATAACATACATTAAATTGCCCACAGCTGAGGCATACGAAATACATTAAGTACTAGAAAAGCTACTTTATCATTGATAATTTTTTAATAGATACAAGGTTCATCAATGTTTTGATCAAAACTAAAAAATTTTATTGTTGTATCAAATCTATTGTTTCAAGATCTTGATGCTTATTTCAACCGATAAATAGATCAATTCAATTTGCAAACTTTTTGCTCCTGACCTCGAACTATGAACACCTTGGGCTAAGACATAAAAGATATTCTCTTCAAGATTGCCATTCAGAAAATCAGTCTTGACATAGATTTTCCATATCTCATAGTCATAATATATGGCTATGGATAAGAGAATTCTTATAGACTTAAGCATAGCAATAGGAGAAAAAGTTTCCACATAGTCAACCTCTTCCCTCTAGATATAACCCTTTGCTACAAGTTTAGCTTGAAGGTCTGTACCTTTCCAGCTACATCTCTTTTTCTTTTATAGATCCACTTGCACCCTATAGTTTTTACCCCTTTAGGTGGATCTACAAGATCTCATACTGAATTGGAGTACATAGGCTCTATTTTCAGGTCCATGGCTTTGACCCATTGGTTCTTGTCTACATCACACATTGCTTGTTTATAGGAAAATGGATCCTCAACACCATCATTTGGTATGACAACCTGAGTTTCAGTTAAACCTAAGTAACAGTCAGGTTGTATCACAATCCTTCCACTGCGTCGAGGCACTCTCAATGATTGAGAAGGACGAGATTGACCTGAAATGCTGGTTTCTTCATTAATTCTTGATGAAGGACTAGCTGCATCAACAACCCTTGTTGATTCTTCAGTAGTTTAACTTAGTACTATTTTTCTTTGTGGTTTATGATCTCTTATATGCTCTTCCTCCAAAAATGTAGCGTTTGTCGATACAAACACCTTATTTTCTCGAGAGTCATAGAATAGGCCGCCTCTAGTTTCCTTCAGGTAACCAACAAATTGGCATAATCTTGAAAGAGGTTCCAACTTCTTAGGATTTGTCACTAACATATGTGCATGACAACCCCGAATTCTAAAGTAACATAAACTTTATTTATGCCCCTTCCATAACTCGAAAGGTGTTTCAGAAACACTCTTCAAGGGAACACTTTTCAAGATGTGAACTGTAGGTCCCTACTGCAAATCTCCAAAACGAGTTAGGAAATTGAGCATAGCTCATCATAGAACGAACCATATCTAATAAGGTTCTATTTCTCCTTTCTGATACACCATTCTACTGAGGTGTACTAGGTGCTGAGTGTTGGGACTAAATTCCATGTTCTATCATATAGTCCTGGAATTCTAAATCCATGTACTTTCCACCTCGGTCAGATCAAAGTATTTTAATTGTTTTACTTGATAGGTTTTCAACTTCAACCTTATACACTTTGAACTTTTCAAATGCTTCAAACTTATGTTCCATTGGGCATAAGTAACCATACCTTGAATCAGAGAACTTCGATACCAATTGAAGGATCTCTTACCGAAGAGTTTCATGAGCGCGTTTGGATCACTCCGATCTCACAGTGACTGAAATACAACAATATACATTCAAACGTACAATTATGCAAACAAACATTAATTATCGGCATACTATGAACAAAAATAAACGAGGGAGAGAGTTGCCATACCAGTTGAAGACAATCTTCAATCTTCGAAACTCAACGCAACGGAAACCTCCACGAGATCTATCAACACCCAACAGAAGCGGCTGCAGTAGCACGCATAACTGTACGAACACGAACACAACGAGGATGACACCACCAGAAAAGAGCCCCGGGTATTCTCGGAGTGAGAACCCAAAGCGTGGTCTTTGGTGAATTTGGTAGAGGAAGGAGGAAGACCAGATCATGTAGGCGATAAGCAAGTGGGAGAGGAAAAGGCGCTATCGCATAGCAAAATGCTTATCGTTTAAAAGAAACTATACGATCGTGTAGGTTTTACTGAACGATCATTTAGGAAATGGTATACGATCGTTTAGCAAACTCGGCACACACTACGATCGTTTAGGAAAGCTATGCGATCGTGTAGGAACTAGTGTGCGATCGTTTAGGTGCGAGGTGGACGATTGTTTAGGCGGAGAATGACTATCGGATAGGCTCTCGAAATGCTTAAGCGATCGATTACTTTTCACCAGCGTGATCTCTTTTTCTTTTTGGACAGACGATTAAACGATTCAAGATGAAACAATTTCATTTTTATTTCATCGGTTATAATAATCGACACATTTCCACTAACCCACGTCCGAACGATGACCCTTCACAGATGCTCGTAAGTACAGCTGGGTTAAATTACCGTTTTGTCCCTGTAGTTACATCTCACTCCTTAAGTACCACTGATTCCTCTAATGAACAATACAACATAATCCAAATATGTGCAAACTCATCTGAGGCAAGAGAAGATGTGTCATGCCACATCATTCAAGCCTCGAAATCAGCCCTTAAGGGAGCTATCTATCTACTTATTCCTGCCTCGGGGAAGAAGTGAATTTCATCTTGTGTAACTGAGTTTCCGACTCCCAAATCAGACGAATTCCCAAAATGGTAGGTTTGAATCGGCGACCTGGCCACTCACACCCATACAAATCAAAGGACCGCCCTCAATGGCAGGAGTTCCCAACTCATTCAGGATTGAGGTCATGTTACCTATGATCATCCTAGTGAAGTGAAGTCTCTGTCATGAACGGTGTTATATAACGAGACGTTAACACTCTGTGGTTAGGTCTTATACAAACTCTTTGTATAAGACGCCCCACTTGTATGTCCCCAACACGAATGATCAGGATCAGACCATCTGTGACAAGTCACAATACTTGTGACCATTCCACAAAGCGGGCCGCATCCTAACGTTACCAGGATAAGATTTCCCTCCTATATCCATATACTACAGACCATTTTGGTTATCACTCAATACATGATCCACTTGTATGTCACCACATACATGCTTGAGTCACATACAAATAACCAGGGATTTTATGTTTATTGGTTTGTGGTAAAGAAAATAAAACAAGCAACTGAGCAAAAATACAAGATGTGAAGTAAATATCATATATTATACAACACAAGCATTCATACAAACTGTTTACAAACTACAGGACACGAGACTTTAGAACATCAATCCTAATAGTATTTGTACCCTTTTCTAGCCTTTACATTCGTTGGACCACAAATATCCGAATGTATGAACTCTAAGGGTTCTCTAACTTTATAATCTTTTCCACTAAAAGGAATTTTAATCATTTTTCCTTCGAGACAAGATTCATATAAAGGTAATGAATCATCTTCTAACTTGCTTAGATGTCCATTCTTTACCAATTTCCTGATCTTATCGAGATTTATGTGGCCTAATCTCAAATGCCAAAAATATATATCATTGTTACATGGAGAAATTCTTCTCCTTTTTATTTGAGTATTAGCAGTTTTAAATATCTTATGATTTAAAAGTGCTTTTGATTCAGTTGATCTTAACACATATAAGTTGTCTTCTAGTTTAGTTGAACAAATAATCACACCATTTTTCATAATGAACGCTTCATTTGAATTAAAAGAAACAAAGCATGATTGTTCTATTAAACAGAAAATAGAAACAAAGTTCCTCCTCATTTTGAGAAAAATATATAGGTTTTCTAAAAACAGAAATCTACTTCCAAAAAACAACTTAGTAGCTCCCAATACATGAGCTGAAATGGTGTCTCCCGTTCCAAACTTGAGCATCATTTCATCCTATTCAAGTTATTAGAAGGAACTAACTCCCTGAAAAGAAGAACAAACAAGATTAGTGGCTCTTGAATCAAGTATCCAGACATTATGGTCATTTCCACTAAACAAGTTTTCAGAACAAGTAAATCATACTTACCTTCTTTCTCTTTCTTCTTCATAGCAAGGTACTTGGGGAAATTGCATTTCCATTGACCATCCACATTACAGTGGAAGTATTAATCCTTGTCAGCCTTAGTTTTGCCCTTGCCTTTTCCCAGCAGCGAGAGCCTTCCTCTTCCCTTCTTTATTCTTTGGATCTTTTTAGAACCAGAGGTCAAAGGAACAAACTTAGTTCCAGAGGATGAACCCTTATGGAACTTTTTGGAATGGGCAACATATGCCTCTCCTTCTACTGGTCCCTTACCTTTCATAAGGGACTCAAAATTTTGGAACTCATTTAAAAGGGTAGTCAAATTGGACTGTATTTTATTCATAACCGCATTCTTGCGAAATTGAAGAAATTCTTCAGAAGAGATTCTAAAATAAAGGACACCTAACTTTGCTCGTCGATGACCAACATCGTTTGTTTCAACGACATTAAACTAGATCATCAAGTCGAGAACATGTACTCTCACTTATTCCCTTTCTTTCATGCACACATTGTAAATGTACTTGAGGGCCTTATGCCAGATCTAAATGGACGGTTATCCAAACATCTCCTGGAGGGACTCCATGATCTAACATGAAGACATACATGAAGACATCATGGCCTCATGCCTTCGTCCAATGGTCATAAGTATCCTCCAATGCTTGGGATGCATTTCGAGTAGGGATTGGAGGACATTCCTCTATCAAGGTAAAATGCAAATCATCAAGAACCAGAATCGTATTCAGGTTAGATTTCCATGTCGCATAGTTTTCACTGGTTAATTTCTCTTTTTTAAACAAATATATGATTGTGGAAGACAAGCTAAAATATACAATAATCAATTGACCGTATTAGCTATATTTGTCATAACCCATTACTTAATAATCCAATCAATTTAGCAAAAACATATGTAATCATAGAATCCTAATTAAAATATTGATTTTTTTTTTTGCAATGATACTTCAGAGGTTTAGAGTAACACCATTGAAGAGTGATCAGCTACTCCTCCCTTGTATTCAAACAATCTCAGCTAATCACTAACACCAAAATAACTCTTATTCCTATAGCTTTTAGCTACCATTATTTCGGTCAAGGATTCATTAACTAACTTAATTCATCCAGTAAGTGCGACCCTCCCATTTTTAGATTTCAGAGGTACGCTTCAATAGGCTATCAAAGGGAAAAAAACATCCGTTGAAGATTAACCTAAGAAACCTTATCCATTGCTAGAGTTTGCGTTATTCAACCCACATGATCAGACCCTCCAAAGGGATGGTCGCTCCAG
Source organism: Benincasa hispida (assembly GCF_027475165.1). Lineage (NCBI taxonomy): Eukaryota > Viridiplantae > Streptophyta > Magnoliopsida > Cucurbitales > Cucurbitaceae > Benincasa > Benincasa hispida. The sequence goes on along the minus strand of NC_143488.1, from coordinate 89,672,637 downwards.
GATGACACGTAGGCAGACCATAGGAATCTCATGGTGTAACCTAATGGAGGAGACTGTAGGATACATTGACACACGTCCCTTTCCCACTTACTATGAACATTTTCCTCATTCACCTTGTTATTGACCCATGCAAATACTTTCTGAAAGGATGTTATACCTGGGGCAACACAAAGTCAGGCATGAATTTCATGGTGTGAACTCTTAGGGACGTGAGAGTTGAATTTTGATATATCACATATACCAACATCCTCCCACTAAAGTATTTTAATATTTTTAGGATTTTATTATACTTTGTTAAAACTTGGCTAATGAACTTATCTAAGTCCTTTTAAATTTGCTCAATATAACATTTATATTGAAAAATTTAACAAGATTTGATTTCATTTATTAAACTCTTTTAATTAAATCAATCACTTATTGCATGCTTATAAAATATTTGCCCAATTCACCTTCTAGGCTGGTTCCCAAGTAGAGGTGTTCCGTTTCCATCAACTTAAATATCCCATCCTAGACAAAACCTTCCTTAGACAAAGATCTTTTATGGGTAATTATTTTATAAATTTAATCTTTTAATTAAATTTATTTTAATCCTATTAAAACAAATTAAAAAGATTAACCTATTCCTAACCCCATTAGAAAAAACATAGGTCTGGCTTAATTAATTTTAAACTATTTAAAATTAATTTGAACCTATGTTTGTATGCAACTCTTGATTATAGATTTTAAACTCTTGATTATAGATTTTAAACTATCTCATTAAAACTATCACACTTATATTTTAACGCTTTATTAAACCTTTAAATTTTCATCTAAAGACATCGATTAAATACAATAATTATATTTATCTAAGTAATGTCATGCTCAATGCAAATTCCATTTTCATTTGATAAATATAATACTTATATAAGTCATACATAAAAAACAAGCATTCACGTACATCATTTTACTACTTATTATAAAAATTTTAATATATAGTATGATGCATGGACATGCTTAGGTTAATCATACATCACTAACATAACACTTATATCGTGATACATCATACATCTATAAAATATAATCCTTTATATTTATTTATGATGCATGTACATGTTTATCCAAAGGTGGGAATTTTTTTATCTATATGACATACAATATGTAATATAAATTTAAAAATTAATTTAAACATCCATCCAAATGCATAATTAAATTAATTTAACAACAAAAATTAGACTGATTTTGGCACCCTAATGTAAAATTAATTGATTAAATTAATATAACTATTATATTAATTTAGTTAATTAATATTAATTAAATAATACAAAGGGAATCAGGTCATAGCAGCAATTGAACCGTCCTTGCGCGCGCCGCCGGCACTCCATCGAAACTTGGAACATTGCAATGCTGAAGGCAGCATTGCAATGCTACGACTACTTTGTGTTGCATCTGCCTTGTAGCATTGCAATGTTGTTATAGCAACGTAGTGACATTCAGCAGCAAAAGGTTATTGTTCACATCGTTTTTGGCTTTGAACTTGCCCCGAATACTTCCATTTCTTTCCAATCTCTTCACCATTTCTCTTTCGACTGACATGGATTTACAGACTTGAAGCAATAATTAAATTGCCCAAAAAATACAATGGACCCTTACAATTTAATCAAATTAAAAGTAATCTACATCCCAAAATCGAAAACATCCAATCTTGCAAACCGACATTCAAACATTCCAAATGCAGAATATTAAACCCACCTCTAAACTGATTTTGTTTCTTCAAAAAATACGAAGAACGTAGATGCAAGAAATTAGCTCTCATGCCAATTGAAGGGATCAAATCCAGCAGCGGAAGTATTGTGAACACCTTGCATCCCGAATTCAAATTTTACATAAACAAATTAAGTATACTAAAACAGAATATAAACATGTAATATAGCATGCTTTAGGAAAAAAGATTAGAATTATTCTTACCTTTGTAGATTCCCAAACTTGATGAACAATCCTCTTTATAATAAGAATTATAGATGTTAATTCGATAAATGTTATTGTTTGTGTTGTTTGTTTACTTTTGTCTTAATAACCCTAAACCCAATAAACTAACATTCAAAGCTACCTTGTGAGTCTTGAATTGTATGTGAAGACATACATGGATCAATATTCAAAATACAGCCTGAAGGAACTATAGTATAGGGATAAGGCTGGGTCCCTCATCCTGGTAACACTATGGACATGACCCACTTTGTATGATACAAACACAATGATCCAATGCATTCGTGTAATTGACATGCGAGTGGAGGTATTCTATGCAATGAGTTTACATAAGATTGGGCCGCAAAATAGTAACCACTAGATGTAACACCGTTAACTAGTTAGATTCCTATTTCAATAGAATGACCTAGGAAACTTAGTTTTAATCCCGAGTATATTATGAACTCCTATTCACGAGGGATTGTCTTTTGATTTGTATGGGTGAGGATGGCCAGTTCCCCGATCCTATATGCCTACCATTTTAGGGACAAGACCGAATGGGGTGCTAGGAACATAATAATGCAAGATGGAATTCACTCCTTCCCATCTTAAGGTAAGTAAATGAGTGTTCGTGAAGCTTGAGAATCTACAAAAGTAAGAATGGTTCTAATCATTTTCCTAAAGCATGCTCTATTACATGTTTATATTCTATTTTAGTATACTGAATTTTTTAATGTAAAATTCAGATTGCGAAATGCAAGGCGTTCACAAAGCTTCTGTTGCAAGATTCAATTCCTTCAGATTTTTCCATTTTCGTGAGGTGGATTGGGCCTTGGAGTTGGGGCTTATCATCTGCCAATTATTATTAACTTTTGGCCTTTTATATTATACTAACATTTAATATATTATATTTATTTTTTTTATTATATTATATATTTAATTAATATATATT
>NC_143488.1:89614073-89669244 GCF_027475165.1 Benincasa hispida | reverse complement strand
CAAGTAGAGATAGCTAATCGTGCATTAGATGTAACTCTGATAATTTTAGATATGCACGATTTTGATGTTATATTAGGCATGGATTGGTTAGCTGCTAACCATGCCAGCATAGATTGCTCCCCTAAGGAGGTCATCTTTAACCTTCCTACAGGAGCCAGTTTTAAGTTTAAAGGGGTTGGGATCGTAGTCCTACCTAAAGTGATATCCGCATTGAAGGCCAGTAGGCTATTCGAACACGGAGCCTGGGGCTTTATGTCCAGTGTGATGGACACCAGGGAGAATGAAGTTACCTTGACTTCGGAGCCAGTAGTGAGGGATTTTCCAGATGTGTTTCCAGAAGATCTTCCCGGACTACCCCCGCAACGGGATATAGATTTTGCCATTGAATTAGAGCCAGGCACAACCCTTATTTCGAGGGCTTCGTACAGGATGGTCCCGACAAAGTTGAAGGAATTGAAGGTCCAATTGCAGAAGTTGTTGGACAAGGGTTTCATATGCCCTAGCATGTCACCATGGGGTGCACCTGTTTTATTTGTGAAAAAGAAGGATGGATCGTTACGTCTGTGCATTGATTACAGAGAGTTGAACAAGGTGACCGTCAAGAACAAATATCCCCTTCCCACGATCGATGATTTGTTTGACCAGTTACAGGGAGCTACGGTATTCTCTAAGATTGACCTCCGGTCAGGGTACCACCAGCTGAGGATAAAGGACAGTGACATACCTAAGACAGCTTTTCGTTCAAGGTATGGACATTATGAGTTCATAGTGTTGTCATTCGGTCTAACGAATGCACCTGCAGTGTTCATGGATCTGATGAATAGAGTGTTCAAGGAATTCATCGACACTTTTATGATTGTTTTTATTGATGATATCTTGATTTATTCCAAGACAGAGGCTGAGCATGAGGAACATTTGCGGAAAGTTCTGGAGACGTTGAGGGCCAATAAGTTATATGCTAAGTTTTCTAAGTGTGAATTTTGGTTGAAGCAGGTGTCCTTTCTAGGGCATGTGGAATCCAAGAAAGGTGTCTCTGTGGATCCTGCAAAGGTGGAGGCAGTTACGAGTTGGGCTCGTCCAACCACGGTCAGTGAAATGCGCAGTTTCCTATGACTAGTAGGCTACTACAGACAGTTTGTAAAGGACTTTTCTCGCATAGCCGCCCCATTAACTCAGTTTACCCGAAAGGGAGTAGCATTTTTTTGGAATGAGGCTTGTGAAGACAGTTTCTAAGACCTCAAGCAAAGACTAGTTTCGGCCTCAGTTCTTACAGTACCGGACGGATCAGGCAGTTTCATCGTTTACAGTGATGCATCTGAGAAGGGGTTGGGGTGCGTATTGATGCAGCAAGGTAGAGTAGTTGCTTATGCTTCACGTCAGCTGAAGAAGCACGAACAGAATTATCCCACGCTTGACTTGGAGTTAGCAGTGGTGGTTTTTGCTCTCAAGATCTAGAGACATTACTTGTATGGAGAAAAGATACAGATATTCACCGACCACAAAGAGTTTAAAGTACTTTTTCACTCAGAATGAGTTAAACATGAGACAAAGAAGGTGGTTAGAACTAGTAAAGGTTTATGACTGTGAAATTTTGTATCACCCGGGAAAGGCAAACGTAGTGGCAGATGCTTTAAGCAGAAAGGTGGCCCATTTAACAGCTCTCATTACCAGACAGACTCACTTATACAGGGAACTAGAGAGGGCAAAGATTGCAGTAGTTGTGGGGAAGGTCACGACACAGTTAGCACAATTGTCGGTGCAACCAAGCCTAAGGCAGAAGATTATTGATGCGCAGCGAGACGACCCTTATCTGGAGGAGAGAGTTTGTAGAGTGGAGTTAGGCCAGGATAGCGAATTCTCAGTGTCAGCAGAAGGTGGCCTCCTTTATCAAGGGCATTTGTGCGTGCCAACGGTCAGTGACATTAAGGATGAGTTGTTGTTAGAGGCTCACAGTTCTCTATTTTTTATCCATCCCGGTAGCACCAAAATGTATCAGGATCTGAAGCATTACTATTGGTGGAATGATATGAAAAGAGAAGTTGCAGAGTTTGTCAGTAAGTGTTTGTTGTGCCAGCAGGTGAAAGCCCTGAGGCAGAGGCCAGCAGGCTTGTTACAACCATTGAAGGTACCAGAACGGAAGTGGGAGAATGTGTCTATCGACTTCATCGTGGGATTGCCTCGGCAGTCAAAGTTTTCACTGTGATATAGGTCGTAATAAACAGACTTACGAAGCTAGCACATTTCATACCTGGAAAGTCCACCTTTTCAGTGAATAAGTGGGCATAGATATACATAAAGGAAATGGTAAGATTGCATGGAGTACCCGTGTCCATTGTGTCGGACAGAGACCCTCATTTCACGTCTAATTTCTAAGTCTCCAGGCAACCTTGAAAACCCGATTAAACTTCAGCACTTTCCACCCTCAGACGGATGGGCAAACAGAGAGATTGAATCAGATACTGAAGACATGTTGCGTGCCGCTATAGAGTTTTTAGGAAGCTGGGATGCTCACTTGCACTTAATGGAGTTTGCTTATAATAACAGCTACCAGTCCACTATTGGGATGTCACCCTTTAAGGCCCTATATAGGAAGAGTTGCAGGTCCCCAATATGTTGGGATGAGGTAGAAGAGAGAAGGTTGTTAGGACCTGAATTAGTACAGACCATGAATGAGGCAATACAGAAGATCAGGACTCGTATGCAAACAGCCCAGAGCAGACAGAAGAGTTATGCCGATGTAAGACATAAGGACCTGGAATTTGAGACAGGGGTGAAAGTGTTCTTAAAGATGGCACCCATGAAAGGTATTCTGAGGTTTGACAGGAAAGAAAAGTTGAGTCCGATATTTATCGGACCTTTCGAGGTCCTGGAACGAGTTGGCCCTGTAGCTTACCGTTTGGCTTTGCCCCCAACATTGTCTTCAGTTCATAATGTCTTCCATGTTTTGATGCTAAGGAAGTATGTGATAGATCCGTCCCACGTAGTTGACTACGAGCCCTTACGATTGAATAATAAATTGAGCTACGAGGAGAAGCCCATAGAGATCCTTGCCAGAGAAGTTAAGACATTGCGCCGCTGGGAAATTGCTTTTGTGAAAGTTTTGTGGCAGAACCACCAGTTCAGGGAGGCCACATGGGAGCGAGAGAATGAGATGAAAGCTCAGTACCAAGAGCTTTTTCAAGAATGAACTTTCGAGGGTGAAAGTTCCTTGAGGAGGGAAGAATATAACACCCAGAGTGTTTTAATTTTCGAAGACGAAAGTTCTTTGAGGAGGGAAGAATGTAACACCCCACACATTTTTTTACATATAGTAATGTAATTTCAGTAACGTTATTATTTGGTAATTCAATAATTGCTTAGTTAAAGGGCATTTTTGGAATTTAAGTTTGGCGGAAAATGATTAAATTTTAAATTTCAATGTGAAAGTTGGCAGGAATTAATTTTTCCTTTCGAAACGGAAAGAATTTATTATAATTACACTTTTTTTTAGTTATTACATTTTAAAACCCCCATCAATCCTATATTTATTATTATTATATTTTAAAACCCCCCATTAATACATTTATTATTATTATATTTTAAAACCCCCCCACCAACCCTTTCTTTCTTCTTCCTCGCACCGCACGCCCAAATTTTTCCCTCTCCTTTCTTCCCACAAACGCCGTGCCTCCTCTTCCGACCGTAAGCACCTATTCAGCGACGTCGACTTGACTCCCTTCAGTCGTCTGGGCCACGAAGCAGTTGCCGCCTCTAATCGTTGACGGTATCGTAGCAGTTGTCGCCTCTGATCGTCGACGGTGTCGCTCGCTAATCCGTGCTAGTCTTCGTGGATTGTAGGTCGTCACCTAGAACCTCGAGATCCCACAATCACTCGCGCCCAGATCTGAAGATTTATAACCAGACAGTCAGCAAGGGTGTTTCGAATTCATTGTTTCTCGTCGTTTGTGCTGTCAACAATAAAGGTCGTCGGAACTTGTGGATTTGGGGTAAGATTGTGCCATTTTAATTGGATTTTTTGGCTAATGGTGTTCTGCTTCAACCTATTGACACATATTTGTTTGGGTTTAAAAATCAAGTTTTGGATAAGCTTTGAAGTTAAAAGTGTGCTGTCAAGAGGATTTTGGTTGTGGTTTCGACAAGCTTTTGGGTAAGATTATTGGGAATTATTTTGGTTAATTTGGTTATTGGAACTAAGCTCTTTCTTATTAATTGTAAATTTTGATTATGTTTAGGCCTAATTCAAGATCCATCTAAGCTAGGAGAAGATTAATTTGCTTGTCGCTTAGACATAATTTTTGACTTCGAGGTAAGTAATCTTACCACTAGAACTGCCCAAGGGCCAGGTTTTAGTTGTATGCTAGCATGATGAGTGTATGTTATGGTAAACATTAGCATGTTGATTGATAGCATGACCTAGATCAAAGTAGGTTCTGGCATGAGTCCTGATTTGATTACATATACACCTAGGCACTTGATTGTTAATATAAGGTGGTATGTGTTTCCATATGTTGGTATCTGATCTGCTGATGTTGAGGCATACTTGTATGTTGTGGAACTATGATGTTAAGGTATACATGAATGTTGTAGAATATGTTGTTGAGGATTATGTGTTTGTAATAGAGCCATGGTATCGAGGGTTACATGTATGTCATAGATTCATACGGTGTTGATTTTTGAATGTTGAGACTGTGTGAATATCCTCACTGATTAGTTAGATGCTCACCAATTTGTGTTTCCTTCGGGATTCACCAGTTTTGTATTTCCTTCGGGATTCATCAGTTTGTGTCTCCTTCGGGATTCACCAGTTTATGTCTCCTTCGGGATTCACCAGTTTTGTGTTTCCTTCGAGATTCACCAGTTTGTGTTTCCTTCGAGATTCACCAGTTTATGTCTCCTTCGGGATTCACTAGTTTTGTGTTTCCTTCGGGATTCACCAGTTTGTGTCTCCTTCGGGATTCACCAATTTGTGTTTCCTATGGGATTCACCAGAGGTAGTGGGCATACTTAACTACAGTAGGATAGGACTCAGTCTCATCCCTGTTTCATGTGTGTATATGTGCCATATGAGGGTATCTAGAGGACATAGATGCCTAGCCGGACCTCAGTGGTGGGGCTACTTACTGAGTATTTCATACTCATCCTTTCTTATGTTGATGTTTCAGGAAAAGGTAAAGATGTACTGGCGATGGTGCAACAGAATTCTTGATCGTGTCACTGGGACTAGACCTTTTCGCTTCCGCATCTTGAAATTTGATATTTAGTTTTACTGTTTAAAATTTATTACGAAGGATTATTTCTCTTATATGCCTTTGTTAGTCTTTAAGAATTTTGGGTACCCTATTAACTATTTTAACAATTGCATTTAATAAACGTCTTTTGAACTTCTCTTATTTAATTAGCATTTATTTCAAATAACTGAGCGTCGTTTTAAAATTCCGTGCATGCATTTATTTTAGTAACAGCCTTACCTAAGTCCTAGGGGATCGGGTCGTTACACCACATGACTAAGTATGCAATACCCAAGCAATCCCACTAAGTGTTGCTGTCACACCCCCTCCCAGATTACCCTTTTAATCTAGATGAGGATATGATTGTGGTAGTTACTAACCCTACTGCCAGTACCCACCACCAAAGCCTTCTAATCTAAATACCAACCTGTTTAACACATTAGTAGTATACGCATACAACAAGCCTCCCTTAAGGTTCTACAAAGATACATAAACACATGCATACAGCCATGACATAACATCTATGGAAAAATATTCACAAATGGCCCAAACATTCCTAACAAAGCCCTAGTCCCTCTCAAAACACATGTACATAAACAAGCCATCAACCTAAGTTCTTCTAAACAAGTCGGGCTTTTCAATCGCAAGCAGCAGCATGATCAACCTTGAGGAATCTGACTGCTACCTGAAAAAGGGAAACATAGAAAATTTGTAAGCTAGAAGCCCAATGAGTGACAATAAAAACATAAATCTCATGCTTAAATTGAAAGCTTGAAGACATAACACTAGAACTAAAATATACCAAGCAAACGTGTACATAAAACCTTTAAAACATTGTATCAGAAACCTGAATCTTAGGGGAGAATGAACATTCTTTGCTTTAATTCCCGTCGCTAAACCATGGCCAGATGAGACCTCTACTTTGACCTGTTCATACTGAACTATGGCTAGGGGAGATCCCTACGTCGATCTCTTTAAATATACCGATGGGCATCTCAAGCAACTTCCTTAAAACATAAACATTGATAACCACTCTTAAACATCATTAAACATCATTATTCCCTAGTTAAGAACGAGCATACATCGCTCTAGCTCCCAACGTCTGTTATCGGCCATGAGACCCATGCTTCGGCCTCTCCTTGCTGGTTTATGGCCTCAGAGACCCATACTTTGGCCTCTCCTTTAAAACTACCTATGTGTATGTGGAGGTTTCTATGTACCGTTAACCACTTAGGTACATTTATTCATATTCCTTTCTTACCTTCAGTACTCCTCTTTATTATGTTTAGAAATATCAACGCATGTACTTTGGCAATCTTAGGTATTTAAACATAGTACATCAAGCTTCATTCAACCTTAGTTTTAACCCTAACGCATACTTCATACTTTGTAAAATAAGTTGGCTTAACTTGTGTTGAACTAGCTTGTAAAAACTATTAGCATGCGTTAGATATGGGAAACATACTTGGAAAACTCACACATTAGTAACATCATGCGTTGATAAACATTCATAAGCATTAGTAATTCCAAACTATCCTTCTAGCCTAGGAGAAGATATGACTGCCTTTATCCTTAGTTGAGAGTGAACTACTAGATCTAACCCTCAACGTCAACCTTAGTCGGGGAGAACCCTTTTGCTCAATCTCTCAATGTCAACCTTAGTCGGGGAGAACCCTTTTGCTCAATCCCTCGACATCAACCTTAGTCGAGGAGAACCCTTTTGCTCAATCCCTCGACGTCGTATTACCAACGTGCATGTGGTTATAATTGAGTACCGTCATACCTTAGGTACTTGACTAGGATACCTTCTCATTGTTCTTCAGTATCCGTCATATAACTAGTCATAAACATTTAGTTGAACACTAAGGCTTAGTGCTCAAATCATTATACTAGTTCATCCATCATACTAGTTCATCATAAAAAAGGAGTTACTTAAACATGCTGAAAGTATTTGGACAAGATAACATATTTAAATCATGTCAATTTCCATGGAAAGCATGCTTTACTTAGCATGAGAAATAACTTCAAACATATGTTGTTTGGTACTTCATATAAACACTTAGCATGAGAAATAACTTCAAGGAAATTATGGTTTCTGAATCATTAAAGCATTAAATCATCACATAGTCACTCACAGCTCGTTGGCCTCTTAACAAGTTATACGCCTCTTCTAGCTCTTCTTGGCCTGAAAGGACATAATTCTCGGTTAAACTACTTAGAATTCTTAGCAAAATACCTCAAATAGTTCATTTACTAATAGAACTTTCATCATCAAAGACAGCTTTACTAGCGAGATACTCATCATGATGAATTCTTCCTCATGAGCGAGATCCTTATTATGAACGAGATCAAGCTTTTCTTTAACAAACTTCAACCTAGCGATACTCACCATACCAGCGAGATTCAGCCCAATTTCTAGCGAGATTTCCTTCTAGAGCGAGGTCCTCATCACAAAATTAGCGAGATTTCCTTCATAAGCGAGATCCTCATTCTCCATATCTCGCTATAACTCTCTACGGTGAGCTATTTGCTTACTCTTCCCAAGTAGCTGTCTGCTTATACACAGATTCTCTATTACAACTTCAAAAATTCATAACTCAAAATCCAGACCTCTTTTGAAGAAACTTCCTTCTACAAACATGTTGAGAATTGAGTTAATTCCTTACCTTAAAATTTCAGCCACACATTCTTTACGGTTTGGCTTGGAGCTTCCAATCTTCACTTCGAGCCCTGATTAATCCGAGATTCTACCTCTTTTGCAAATTCCTCACCTTTTGTTCTTCTTCTCCTACAATTTTTCTCTGGCAAGACAATCTCGAAATCTAGATTCTCCCAGCTTTCAAGTGACACCAATTTTACTAAATTTTCTCATGAAGATTGCCAAACCAAACTTTCAAAGTTCCTCTGCCTTTTAATCTTCCTGCTGCCTCCCGAGTTCCAGGATTAATCGCCACGTCACCCCATATTTAATGTCTCCAGCCAAACCAATAAGTGGGCTTTCCTATTTAATATGTTTTTCTTTTCCTTTCTGAACAACTCCTATAAATAACATGGATTTTCACTTATTAGATATTTAATATATCATTCCTTTGACTAAATATACTTGTCTTGGAAATTTAGAATCCAGGGTTTACAGTTGCAATGAAAGTAAAGATGCTAAGCAAAGAAGATGGAGATCGAGTCAAAGGAACAGAGAAATGCATTGAAAATACATTGTATTAATTCCTTAATTCCAAAATTTCATACAATACAATATGAGACAAGAAAGGGAAAGGAAATGAACGGCTGAAAGCAAAGATTTGCTCCTAGTGGATGTGCGTCAAGGCTGCCGGTGGTGCCATGGATAGGCGGAGGAGTTGACTCTCTCGAGATCTAGCTTCGGTCGAAGGCTCTATTCGTCACTCGGAATGGATGAAGGAAGTGAAGAACTCTCAAGTGTCTTCTCATGAATTTTGTCTAGATTGTGGGGAAAGTCCTCAGTTCATAAGGATCCTCCCCGGATAACTTGAATTTTAGCTCGTCGACTTCTATTTATAGAGCTTGGGTCACCAACAGCATAAATTGAACTGCTCTGAGTCTGACGTTCGGCGCGTTCATTCTTTCTGAACCTCTGTCACTAACGGCGTGGTAGGTGAAATGTCAACATCGTCTTTTGGATTTTCTTGAGGTAGATGCGTTGATGCATTCATTCCACCAACCTTGCATTGATCCCATTAGAATGCATTGTCGCATAGCTGCAATCATTCAATGGTCGCATTCGCTTAATTCCGCAACTCTACATGATGACCGCAATCGCTTGACGAGCGCAACTCCCATGTGATGGATGCATACGGCTAATTACCACAACATCCATGCGTTGATCGATGTGTTTGCCTTTGCGATGGAGTGTTTCTCTACATGCGGTCGTCTATGCGGTGGTCTGATTTCCGCGTTTGCGTTCATTTCCTGCATTAGCTACAAAAATAGAACATTGAACGCATAATTAACGCAAAGTAATGGGTTGGCTGAGATTCATCATGCTAATCGACGCAAACTCTTTTTCTCGTGAATTCCTATCATGATCGACGTAATTTCTGCCTAACAACCTTCATAATTCTAAGTAAAAGGCCTAAGATGACATGTATTTCTACATGTCATCAATAGTCACAGAATCTGGTCTGCCCCCTTTTTATACAGATTTGGCTCATCCCAATAATAATGTATGCATTCATGTTTGAGCTTCCTCTATTGGTGGTAGGTATAATCTTCAGGAAATTGCTCACAAACCATATAGTTGACTATGTCTGCATACCACGGTAGTTCTTCAATCTGAAACAACTGCTCATCTGGGAACACCACACTCACCTCTGACTCATTGCGGTCAACCTCAAGTTTTTCTAATCTAGACAAGTGATCCGCAACTTGGTTCACCGTCCCCTTTCGATCAATTATTTCTATGTCAAATTCTTGAAGGAGGAGAACCCATCTGATCAACCTCGATTTTGCGTCCTTCTTTGTCATTAAGTACTTTATCACCGAATGATCAGTATAGATGAGTACCTTTGTCCCCAGCAGATATGCTCGAAATTTTCCCAACGCAAAAATTACCGTAAGAAGCTCTTTCTCTATGGTGGTATAATTGGTCTGAGCAAGATGTAACATCTTACTCGCATATGCGATAGAATGTAAGATTGTTTTTCTCTTCTGTGCCAAAGCTGCTCCCATCGCATACCTGCTTGTATCGTACATTATTTCAAAAGGAAGTGTCCAGTCAGGTGCAATTAACACGGGTGTGGTAATCAGTGCATTCTTCAAAACTCTGAATGCGTTGAGGCAATTGTCTTCAAAATAAAATTTTCTGCCAGCCTCCAACAACGCACTTAGTGGTCGTGCTATTTTCGAAAAGTCTTTGACAAAGTGTTTGTAGAATCCAGCATGCCCCAAGAAACTTCGTACAGCCTCCATGCTTGTTGGAGGTGGAAGTTTTTCAATTGCTTTGATTTTTGCTTTATCCACCTCCAACCTGTCCTGAGAAACTTTGTGCCCCAACACGATGCCCTCCTTAACCATGAAATGGCATTTTTCCCAGTTAAGAACCAGATTCGTCTCTTCGCATCTCTTCAGTATCTTCTCCAGGTTGGCTAGACAGACTTCATAGGTGTTCCCATAAACAAAGAAGTCATCCATAAAGATTTCAACAGAGTCCTCAAGATAGTCTGAAAAGATGGCCATCATGCACCTTTGGTACGTGCTTGGCACATTGCAGAGGCCGAACGGCATGCGACAGAAAGCAAAGGTCCCATATGGGCAAGTGAATGTGGTCTTGTCTTGGTCTTCTAGAGCTACCATAATCTGGTTATACCCGGCATGGCCATCCCGAAAGCAGTAAAAGTCATTTCTAGCTAGACGGTCTAGCATTTGATCAATGAACGGTAAGGGGAAATGATCTTTCTTTGTGGCCACATTTAGCTTACGGTAGTCCATGCAAATGCGCCATCTAGTGATGGTCCTTTGCGGTATTAGTTCATTGGTTTCGTTCGGGACTATCGTCATACCACCCTTTTTTGGCACACACTGCACGGGACTGACCCATGTGCTATCTGCTATAGGATAAATAATGCCCACATCTAACCATTTAATGATCTCCTTTTTAACGACCTCTTTCATCGCAGAGTTGAGCCTGTGCCGATGTTCAATCATTGTTCTATGGTCTTCTTCGAGACGAATGCGGTGCATACAGTATGCTGGGCTAATTCCCCGAATGTAGGCGAGCGTCCAGCCAATTGCTCGCACATGTTTCCTCAAAATGCTCATCAACGCATTCTTCTGGTTTTCGTTGAGTTTGGAGGAAATAATTACTGGAAGCTTCTCGTTCTGCCCCAAAAACGCATACTTTAAATGATTCGGCAGGGTCTTTAATTCCAATGTTGGTGTTTCTACTAGGGATGATTGCGTTGTTTTTCTTTCTTCTTTTTCTGTTGGCTCTTCTTCTTGGTTTGCGATCATCTCTTCTTCCTTTCTTGTTTTTGTTATGATCGCATTACAGGCAGCAATGGATGCGCTTGCATCCTCTTCTTCATTCTCTTTGTCAAACTTTTCTTCTTCAATCAAATTCTGGTCGTCGTCTAAGTCATGCAGGTCTTCTTTGTCAGGAAACTTTATGGCACGGATTATGTTGAACTTGAGCTTCTATCCATTGATGCTCAAAGTGATCTCCCCTTCATGCACATCAATCTGGGTGCAACCCGTTGATAAAAATGGTCGCCCCAAGATGATGGGCACATCTTTGTTGGCCTCGTAATCCAAGACGATGAAGTCAGCTGGTAGGATAAATTTTTCAATGGTGATTAGCACGTTCTTCACCTTTCCCTCTGGATGCACCAGAGATCTATCGGCCATTTGGAGAGTCACGGTTGTGGGTGCAAGTTGCCCCACATTCAGCTGCTTAAAGATTGACAGAGTCATCAAATTGATGCTGGCTCCAAGGTCACACAAGGCTTGCTCGATGTACAGTCCTCCTATGGAGCAAGGTATAGTAAAGTTCCCAGGATTGCCCATCTTCGGTGGAATGATTGATTTCGAACTCTGTGTTAACGCCACTGTGGCAAACTTATCAGCTCCCATCTTCTTGGTTACCATATCCTTCAGAAACTTTGCGTAGGCAGGCATCTCCTCAATCGCTTCACTGAATGGAATATTAATATGTAATTGTTTTAACATAGACAGAAAGCGTTGGTACTGTACCTCTTCATTCTTTTTCTTTCTAAGTCTCTGCGGAAAAGGTGGTAACTTCACTCTCATGGTCCCCTTCTCTGTTGGCTTTGAGGTCAACGCAACTTCTGGCTCTATTGCTTCTTTTTCTCCTTCTTCTCCTTACGTCACTGCAATTTTAGGTTCCGCCGCAATAGGAGCAATCCGGCTAGGCTTCTTTCTTTCTCCCTCCATAGTTTTTCCACTCTGCAATGTCACAACTTGACATTGCTCTTTACCTGATCCCCCTGGGTTGCGTGGGAGTTCTGTTGAATTCAGCAGAGCCCCTTGCGGTCTGTTCTTCAGCTCACTCGCAATCTGGCCCATCTGTAATTCTAGATTGTGGATGGACGTAGCCTGACTTTGAAGCACAATTTCGTTTTTCTCTATATATTTCTTCAATAGGCTTTCCATGGAGGAATATTGCGGCGGTTGTAAGCTACTGGCTTGATTGCTTGTCTGACCATTATTGCGTGGGAAGAATCCAGGTGGCCTTTCTTTCTGCGCCACAGGTTGGAAATTCTACTAATGATTCTTCCATGTAAAATTGGGGTGGTTTCTCCACTCGGGGTTGTAGGTATTCGAAAAGGGATTATTTTTTACAAAGTAAACAGACTGTGGATTCTGCGGGCATTCTTCCATTGCGTGCCCATCATCGCAAGTCGCACACCTTGGGGTGTTTTGCCCCCTTTTGCGGTGTTGGGCTGCTGATCGCAATTCCCTGAATTAAGTTCATCATTGCGGTCATCTGATTTTGTAGTGAAGCAATAGCACCATTACTTGTGCCGTTATCCTTGATTCTTAGTCTCTGATCACTCTCTCTCCAATCTTTGTGGTTCTTAGAGATGTGATCCAAGATGTTCTTAGCCTCGTCATAAGTTTTGTCAAGCAGACCACCGGCGGCTGCCGCATTGGCAACGGTCTGCGAAGCAGGATTTAAACCATGATAAAAGATTTCCATCTAAAGGCAGTCTGGCAAACCATTGTGTGGACAGTCCTGAACTAACCTCTTAAACCTTGCCCAGGCATCGCTGAGCGATTTGTCCATGTCTTGTTCAAAATTATTTATGAGTTTCCTTCGTCTAGCATTCTTAGTAGGTGGATAATATTTCTTCATGAACTTCTCTACGACTTATTCCTATGAAGTGATTTCTCCCGGCTCGAGGGAATATGCCCATTTTCTTGCCTGATCACAAAGAGAAAATGGGAACAAAGTTAGTTGAACTTCTTCGGCAGAGATGTTCGAGAACACAAAAAGTATTGTAGATTTCGATAAAGCTATGGAGGTGGGCGTGTGGGCCCTCGCCACGCCGTTCTCCGAATTGTCCTGCAATCTGGATCATCTGCAACATCACCGGTTTCATTTTGAATCGGCTTCTGTCAAAGGCAGGCCTCATGATTCCTGGAGAGAAATCATAGAGGTTTGGCGATGCATAGTCCCTAATGGGTCTATTGCAATCGTTAGCCAGAAGGATTGGATTCGCCATGATGTTGTTTTTGTTTAGTGCTTCGTTTCTAGGCTACTCTGCCATCTTTTCTTTATCTGTCTGTTGTTGTTGGTGGTCTCTTAATCTCCTTCTGAACGTCCTCTTAATCTCCGGGTCATAATTCCCTAGAGATTGAGCGTCTGCAAAGAATTCAGAAAAATTACCGTTAGCACACTATTTTGCAGAAGTCCCTGGAAACGGCGCCAAAAACTTGATGCGTGGTTTATGATGTGGAATTATGGAGGAAATGCGATGATGAAAATGCGTTGAGCACTCAAGTTTTCTCAGTGGAATCCAAGTGTAAACCCTACTGAGTTTCTGGTAAGTCCAGGGTCGAACTCAGGGACTTGTGAAAACAGGTTGCGGTGATAATTTTTAGAAAACTTTGCGGTAACCGGTAACTCAATTAATTGTTGGTTTATTTGTTGATTATGGTAATGAAAAAATAAACAAATGCGGTGGATTTGAGAAAAGTCTAGTTGCATGATAGATGCACTGAGTATGCGGATGAACGGGTTGAGAAGGTCTTTAGCTAGCGTTACTTGGGAATGTGCCAGACTATGTGATCATGCTACAACCCATGTGTAACAGGGTTGGGATGTATGATATTAAGTGCTCATGATGATGCGATACTACTTCTATTTATGCGTTAATTTGGAATGTTCATGTAGTATGCTCTGCGTTGTCACAAGTTTCCTTACGATGGAGCCAAGTGTAATTCCACCGCAAGTTTCTCGGTGTGATTCGAGGTTGAACACGGGGAAATTGTGTCGGTTATTGTGGTATGTTCATGGTATATGCGACTAGGTTTTCAATTCTTTATAAAGGAGTTTGTACAGGTAAGTAAATTGCAGTAAAATAAAGGAAAACAGTAAAGATGCGATAAAACATAAAAATACAGTAAACCTAAGCTAGATGTTACAAGATATAGACTTCATGTACAAGATGCTAGGATTAAGGCTGGCTGTGAAGGTTGTGCAAAGATGTGGGATGTGGCGACAAGTCTTATGAATAGAATAGAAAGAGAAAGATGAGTATTACAAACAACGCAAGACCTTAATTGGATTTGAAGGTACAAATACTGTTCCACTCTTCTCTTGGCGTACACCTCTCAGTGATCGGCCGTGTTCCCCACATGTCTGTGGTGAAACAGAGTCTAATATAATGAACGCAAGGTTGCTTCAATGTCTGGAAGTACTACTCGCTTTAGTTAACGCACTCTTCTAACCTTCTCTCGATAGATCAAAATGACATCTTCACTTCTGCTCTCACAGGTGAGGAAGCCGTCTAGCATGCTTTAGCTAAACGTATTTTATGACTTTAATACAGATTAAGTTCTTGGTGATTCATGTTGCTCATCAGGGGATTAAGAAAACATCATGAAGAAAGTAACTAATGGGTGAACGAAAACAGACAGAAAATGGTAAATGGAATCTATCGGAACATTTAATATTTCTACTAAGTGTTTGATACATGATGTGTGAGTGAAGAGATAAAGAAACTATAGAATACAATGAAAGAGAGATAGAATAGATACAAACAAGTGCCAATATCTTGGCACAGATTCGATGGAGATCTGCTTGCCAGATAGGATGGTTTCGATGGCAGGAAGAGCTTCCCTCTCAGGCTTGCTCCACCGGTAGAAGGGGTCTCTGCACAGAGCTTCGATCGAGTATATGGCAGGTCGGATCTGAGATTCACCACTGGCCTTATCTCATTCTCTTCTCGGACTTCTTCTCTTCAGCACTCAGCTCAGCCTTTTCTCTTTAAAATCTTGCAGCACTTAGCCCCTGTATCAAATAGCATACTTTTCTCTGAAATCAATGGGTTATTTATAAGATTAGATCTTTGACTCCGGTCTTGTGGTCCCTACTTGATGGTTATGGTAATTCCGCAGATGGAGGGATATTATTCCTTCTGTTATGTAATCAGACCATCAATTTTACACAACCATTAGTTGTACACGTGTCTCAATCCCCCGCTCTCGCATTGCTCAGTTGCATCTTTCGATCATAGGTTCGCATGCGGTGTTTGTTTTTATAACCGCATGCGGTTGAAGCATAGCTCTGGACTGACTGTCGCATTGCACCGTTACTTCGATAATCGTCTCTTCATGGTTGATCGACGGGTGCAATGTGGCAGAGATGCGTTAATTATTTTCTCATGAGCCTTGAGCGCAAGCGGTGACTTGGTCTCCTGCAAAACAGAGTAAAGTTTGGCTTGTCTTCCATCTTTTTGGCGTTAGTGGGTGTAAGCGCAAACATTTATAATTATTGTCATACTGGGCTAATCTTCATACAATTGGCGCATAATTACTAACTTTTTGGCCACAATATCTAGATAAGGTGGCATAAATAACTTGTATTTCTATAAGTTATCACCATGCACAGCAAGTCATTTTCCAATGCAAATGCGATGCTCCTAATTCTAGGATGCATGTGTTGAATGCAAAAGTGTCCATAGAGCTTATTCCTAAGTCTCTACTCTTTTCCTATGCGATGATGCAAGATGCACAAAGGCAAGGTAACCGCACACAATCATATCCTATCTCTAGGATGCATACGATGTGTTAATAGCAAACAGTGCTTATTCCTAAGCTCCTATCTCTTGATTATGCATTCTAAACTAACTCTCTCGAGCCTAGATTCTGATCTAACTTTCCTAAGCCTAGATCCTGTCCTTAGACTACCCTCCCGAGTATCTCTAAAGGACGAATGAAGCATACATAATACAAGATAATTGCATAGAATGGAGATCCCCAGTTAAGCTAGCTAAGTGCTTCTCAACCCATTCAATAGATTTAGCTACTCATGCGTGACTAACAAAGAGTGAACAGATATAGAGAAGTAAATTCCATTTCTATAAATGAGTTGAATAAAAAACAAAAATGGAAGATAAAGGTGGAGAGCCTGGTAGTGTAACATTGAAGTTATGTTATATGATGCACGCACGGTTCAAGCCGATAGATATACAATAATGCCTTAACTTGACTCAATTCATGCAATACTACTTCTAGACATGCGTTATTCATGGATGTTCTAGTAGTATTCTGTGCATTGTCACAAGTTTCCTTACGTTGGAACCAAGTATAATTCCATCGTAAGTTTCTCGGTGTGATTCGAGGTCGAACACAAAGACTATTTGAGGTTATTGCATTATGTTTATGATACATGCGACCAGGTTTTTCAATCTTTAAAAGTATAGTTTGTGCAAGTATATAAAAATTGCGATAAAGTAAAGGAAAGTAATAAAAATGCGATAATAAAATAAAGTGCAGTAAACCTAAGATAAGATGGTACAAGATACAGGTTTCATGATACAAGATACTGAGGTCAAGGCTAGCTGTGAAGATTCTACAAAGATCATGTAATGCGGCGGCAAGTCTTATGTATGAAACAGAACAGAAAGATAACTAATATAACCATCGCAAGTTCTTAATTGCGTTGAAGTGATAAGTACGGTTCCGTTTTTCCCTTAGCATACACCTTTCAATGATCGGCCATGTTCCCACATGTCTGTGGTGAAATAGAGACGAACGTAATGAACGCAAGGTTGCTTCCTTGTCTGGAAGTATTACTCACTCTAGTTAACGCATTCTTTTGACCTTCTCTCGGTAGATCAGAACGACATCTTCACTTCTGCTCTCACAGGTGAAGATGTCGCCTAGCATGCCTTAGCTAAACACAATTTATCTCTTTAACACAGATTAAGTACTCGTTAAATTCATATTAACTACAAGGGGATTAAGAACACATCATGAAGAAAACGATAAATGGATGAATGAAAATAGATAGAAAAGTGGTGATGAAAGTGATCAAAACATTCAATATATCTATTTAGCGTCTGATACATGGTGTGTAAATGTAGAGATAAAGAAGATGAACTACAATGATGAAAAGAGATAGAATAGATACAAATAGGGCCAACGTCTCGACACCGATTTGGATGGAGATCTGCTTACCGGATTAGATGGATTGGACGGATGGATGAGCTTCCCTCTCAGGCTTGCTCAACCAGTAGCAGGGATCTGAGTAGAAGAGCTTCACGGCAGGAATCTGGTAGATGAACACTGAGACTCACCTCTCGGCCTTGCCTCTTCTTCTTCCCGGATTTCTTCAGTTTAGCACTCAGCTCAGCCTTTCTCTCAATATACTAGCAGCAATTAGCCCCGTATCGAGTAACCTCTTTTTCTATGAATTCTATGGGGTATTTATAGGTGAAGATCTTTGACTCCGGCCTTGTGGTCCCCACTTGTTGTTATAGAACTTCCGAAGATTGAGGGATATTATTCCTTCTGTTATGCAATCAGAGCGTCGAATCTGCACAACCGTTAATTGTACACATGTCACAATCCTTCACTTTTGCGTTGCTCATCTGCATCTTTCGATCAAGTGTTTGCATTTGGTGTTGTTTTTATTACCGCATGTGGTTGAAAGTCAGCTCTGGATCGACTGTCGCATTGCACCGTCATTGCGTTAATCGTCTTTTTGGTGTTGATTGACGGGCGCAATGTGACAGAGATGCGTTGGTCAGTTCTTCTTGAGCCTTAATCGCAAGCGGTGACTTGATTTCCTGCAAAACAGAGTAGAAATCTCCTTTTCTTCCATCTTAACAATGTTAGTGGGTGTAATTGCGATAATTCATAATTAATGTATTTTTAAGCTAATTTTCATTCAATTGGCACATATTTATTCTCTTTTAGCCGCAATATCTAGATAAGGCAGTACAAATAACTTGTATTTCTACAAGTTATCACACCCCCAAATTTAGATATATGCTTGTCCTCGAGCATATCTTCTACTAAGGCAATAAAGCTCAATTCCTATCCTATATTTATGCGTCAATTGGTTGCTCCGAATGTTACACTTAGGCACATTACTTAACATCACAATTTCTTCCTATCCTTGCTAATTCTTAACAAGCCCTACTTTATTCTTCTATATAACAAAATTCTGCTCAAAGATGCTTTTCTAGTTTTTTTTTTCAAAATAGAATGTTTATCTCTTCTTGTCAAAACACTTGATATATCTACATACAGTGGTCAAAACTTTTGCGTCATTTACTAGAGACAGTTGGTCATGCTTACATTCTTCGTTTTGGCCTGCCCCCACGGGTGTCATGTGAACATCCAACTACGATTGTGTGCCAATCTCAACTTTAACTCATGATATTCAGAGGAGTTGTCTCTTGCATTTATATGTTTTTTTTATACTATGTTGATCTTGGAAGCCCAACTTCGTTTTGGCTTGCTTCTACGGGTGTCATACGAACATCCAACTACAAGCAGGCTCCTTTCACAATTAGACTCTGATCAGATTGGTAACATTTTATTTTTCTCGTGCGCTGACATTGGAGTTTTGCATAAAAAGTTGTTTTTTTTTTCAAAACAGAAAATGAACGCATTTTCTTAAATACTGCATATTCTTGATCTTATCTGCTCAGACCTTCCCCACCCTCAAATTTAAAGATGAGTAAAGTCCTCATTGCGTTGTTTGGATAGACTAGACAAACACTTAGAAGAAAAATTTCAAAAATAAGGTTTGAGCAAAACTTTGAAAGATAAGGAGGTAAAGTACTGCTAAACTAAGAATTAACCAAGTGTTAGTCAGAATTTACAAAGTATGGGAAATGTTTCTAAGTATAAACATATATTACATCATAGCAACGCAATGAAGAACACAAAAGTAAAAGATTCAGAACATTACAAATATTGACAAAGGATGATAAAGAGAAAGACACAGGCAAAAAGTGGAGTGAATATGTACTCATTGTATTCCATATTAACAAAGTATAAAAATAATTACAAATTAATGCAATACAAAATTGTGTGTCTGTACAAGAATCAAAGAATTGTTTAACTTTTTAAATTTGATTCAGATGGGTGCACACTAAAGAGTGGCACCGCGCTCCTAATAACGCAAAACATTTTTGCTAAGGATGGGCAACAACGCATGAACCCTCGCAACACACCCCTTAACTAACACATTTCTGAAGGATACCTCAACATAGTGCATTTAGCTAAGGACGGGCAAAGGACATATACGCGCGCAACACACCCCTCAACATAATGTATTTGGGTGTAATGGACGCAAAGTGTCTCTTGTTAACTCACAATGTACCCATCATCGCATTTCATATCAGTATTTATTGTTCTTTTCAATTCATCTAAAAAGCAAGTCGAAAAGGACTTTGCGATGTTTAATGCTTCATCCAATCATTCACAAAAATTTACGAACAATGTTACTAAATCTAAGGAATAGAAATGCATACGAAAGTATATTGAAAGGAAATGCAGAAAGCATTAAAGACTAATTCTAATGATCAGTAAATAGCGACATTTAGAAGGCAATAAAAGAAAACTGGATAGAAAGCATGTAAACATAGATAGGGATGTCGATTGTCAGATGTTTCAAAATTACCGCAATCGCTTCCTCCGCAAGCGGTTTAATCCTGCTTGCCCAAGTCAATGGTATCCATGCGTCGTTCGAAGTTGCCTCCATAGTATGGCTTAATCTGCTGACCATTGACTTTAAACGCGCTGCTCCCATCTAAAGTTGTTAGTTCTACTATGCGTGAGGAAAGATTGTCTTGATTCGAAATGGCCCAGACCAGCGGGACTTCAACTTTCCTGGGAACAACCGCAAACGAGCGTTAAATAATAATACTTGTTGACCTTCGATGAATGTCCGGTCATTATGCGGTCGTCATGCCATTTCTTGGTTTTCTCCTTATAGATCTTGGCATTTTCGTAGGGTCCCTTCGCCAATCGACCAGCTGGTTCAATTGCAACTTTCGGACTTTTCTTGCACTTGCTAAATCAAACTTCAGCTTTTTACATGCCCATATTGCCTTATGTTCCAACTCGAGTGGCAGATGACAAGCTTTTCCAAAGACCAAGGCATACGGGGACATGCCAATTAGTGTCTTATAGGTAGTCCTGTATGCCCACAGTGCTTCATCAAGCTTGGGTGACCAATCCTTCCTGGAAGTATTGACTACCTTCTCCAAGATAGTTTTGATCTCTCTGTTAGAAATTTCCGCCTGCCCATTAGTCTGTGGGTGATACGCAGTCGCAACTCGATGGCTGACGTTGAATTTAGTCAACAAGTTGGCTTATATACGGTTGATAAAGTGAGAGCCATCATCGCTGATTAAGGCTTGTGGCATCCCATATCGAGCAAAAATGTTCTTCTTCAGAAACTTTGCCACTGTGGCCGCATCATTCTTGGCACATGCGATGGCCTCAACCCATTTTGATACATAGTCAACTGTGACCAGAATATAGTGATGACCTTCGGATGGTGGAAATGGGCCCATGAAGTCAATTCCCCAAACATCAAATAATTCCACTTCTAAGATTGACGTCAGTGGCATTTCATTCCTTTTTGACATATTCCCCGTTCTCTGACATCTGTCGCATTGAACAACATAGGCATGAGCATCCTTAAACAATGTTGGCCAGAAGTAGCCACACTGTAGGACCTTTGCTGTGGTCCACTGCCCCCCAAAATGTCCTCCATATGGAGACTCATGACAAAGTTCTAAAATGTGCTTGGTTTCATGCTCAAGAACGCATCGACGTAATATATGATCAGGTCCCTGTTGATATAGGAATGGGTCATCTCAGAAATAAAATTTGGCATCATGTCTTAGCTTTTTCTTCTGCTGGTAAGTGTAGTCATCTGGTACTTGACCGCAAACGATGAAGTTCACTATGTCCGCATACCAGGGAATATTAACGTCTACTGCCATCAGCAGCTCGTCGGAGAATCTTTCCTCGATATCTTTTTCTGTTCCTTGAACCTCACAATTCTCCAATCTTGATAAATGATCCGCGACTTGGTTCTCGGTGCCCTTCCGGTCTTTGATCTCTAGGTCAAACTCTTACAGTAGCAACACCCACCATATAAGCCTTGGTTTTGCATCCTTCTTTGTCATCAAGTACTTGATCGCAGAGTGATCCGTATAAACCATAACGTTTGTTCCGATTAAGTATTGTCGAAATTTCTCCAGAGCAAATACCACTGCGAGCATTTCCTTCTCTGTGGTTGTATAGTTTTTCTGTGCATCATTCAATGTTTTACTTGCATAATAAATAGGATGCAATACCTTGTCCTTGCACTGACTCAAAATTGCACCCACAGTATATCCACTAGCATCGCACATCAACGCAGATAGTTGTATCCAATCTGGTGCAATCAAAATAGGTGCGAAGATAAGCGCATCTTTCAATGTGTTAAATGCTTTGGTGTATGCGCCATCAAAATTGTATTCTTGGTCAGCTTCCAGTAGTGCACTTAGGGGCCTTGCAATCTGGGAGAAGTTGTGAATAAATCTTCTATAAAACCCAGCGTGTCCCAAAAAGCTCCTAAGTGATTTTACGTTCACTGGTGGGGGTAACTTAGAAATTGTGTCAATCTTTGCCTGATCAATTTCCAAACCAACCTTAGAGATTTTGTGACCCAGAACTATTCCTTCTTCCACCATAAAGTGGCATTTTTCCCAGTTCAAAACAAGATTTGTTGCTACACATCTCTTCAAGACCTTTTCAAGGTTGGATAAATAGGAGTCGTAGTTATTGCCGAAAACTGAGAAATCATCCATGAATACCTCGACTGACTCCTCCAAGTAATCTGAGAATATTTCCATCATGTATCGTTGAAAAGTGCTTAGCGCATTGCAGAGTCCAAAAGGCATGCATCGGAATGCAAACGTACCAAATGGGCACGTGAAGGTTGTCTTGTCTTGGTCCTCCGACACAATTGCTATCTGGTTGTACCTTGAATAGCCATAAAAAAAATAAAAGAATTCATTCCCCGCAAGTCTGTCTAACATCTGATCAATGAATGGGAGTGGGAAATGGTCCTTTTTAGTAGCCAAATTCAGCTTGCGATAATCTATACAAATTCTCCACCCCGTAGTCGTTCTCGTGGGAATTAATTCATTCTTGTCATTAGTGATGACTGTCATCCCTCCTTTCTTTGGAACACACTACATTGGGCTTACCCAGCTGCTATCAGATATCGAGTAGATGACACCTGCGTCCAGCCACTTTACTATTTCCTTTTTCACAACCTCCCTCATGGCAGGGTTCAAGCGACGTTGCCTTTCTACTGATCCAACCTTTCCTTCCTAAAAATGAATCTGTGCATACAATATGAGGGGCTGATTCCTTGAATGTCTGCCAAGGTCCATCCTAATGCCTTTGCATTACTCTTTAGGATCTGTGTGAGCGCATCTTCTTTTTTCGTACTTAGTGATGCAGAAATGATAATCGGTAATGTGTCGTTACTTCCTAAGTAAGCATACTTAAGGTGCACGGGCAACAACTTTAACTCTAGCACAGGTGGATCTTCCAAAGATGGCTTAATGCGTTGTGATATCTGTTAAGATAATTTGAGCGGTTTAAAATTTGATTCAATATGAATTGCGGCACAGTCCACCTTCAACATTGCGCCAATGTCAAAATATTCTTCCTTTAGCTCCTTCAGGGATTCGTGCCAAGGTTCTTCCCGCAGTTCCTCAATGTATTGGCAATTTTCCACATCACCTGGGTAGTTCAACGCATTGAGTACGTTGAATTTTACTTCCTGATCGTCGACCCTGATGGTCAATTCTCCTTTTTGCACATTGATCAGTGCTCGCCCTGTCGCAAGAAATGAGTGACCCAAAATGATAGGGATTTCTCTATCCGCTTCGTAATCCAGTATGACAAAGTTTGCTGGGAAGATAAACTTGTCCATTTGCATGAGAACATCCTCTATCTTGCCCTCAGGAAGCTTTATCGATCTATCGGCCAACTGTATTGTGATAGTAGTTGGTCTTGCGTTGCCGATATCCAGCTTTTTAAAAATTGACAAGGGCATTAGATTTATGCTTGCCCCTAAATCGCACAGCGCATTTCCGACCGTCTTACCTCCTATTGTGCAAGGTAATGTAAAACTCCCAGGATCCTTCATTTTGATGGGGAGATTGTTTTAGAACAGCGCGCTACATTCATATGTTAACGCAACTGTTTCATTTTCCCCGTTCTTTCTTTTATTTGCAAGAATGTCCTTGAGAAATTTTACATAACTCGGCATCTGCTCTAGTGCTTCTATCAAGGGAATGTTAATATGTAACTGTCGAAGAACGACCAGAAACCTCTGAAATTGCTTGCTATCATCTTTCTTCTTCAACCTGGATGGAAAAGGTGGAAGATCCCCCCGTATTTCCTGTTCACTTGGCTGCTTGCTGAGGTCCAGTGCTTGCTGCCCTTCATTAGTTGGAGGTTGCGTTGATTTAGCGTTCATGTCTTAAGGAGCTTCATCTTTTGCAGATGACTTACTTCTGAATTGGTACTTTTTTCCAATATTAACTGATTGGTCATCATCAATAGTAAAATCGACTAGTGTTGTTGTTGCATCTAGTACTAATGACATAGGGGCTGTTGTTTTGCCACTTCTCAATGTCACTGCATGACATTGTTCTTTCCCTCGTGGCTCCTGTGCTTTTGAACTGCTATGCTTTATACCAGGTGCTTTCTTCTTTAATTCCCTTGTAAGCTGATCTATCTACTATTCTAATTCTCTAAGGGTGTCAACTTGCGATTGTCTCATTGCCTCGCTCTTTTCAATATAATTTTTTAACGATGTCTCTAGAGACGAGGTGATGCAAGAGGTATCATATAGGAACGGTTGGTCACAGGGTGGTATACCTTGGGCATTACTTGGGTTGCAGTCCGAATTAATGAAGACCGGGGGGTTGCCTCGATCCCCTTGATAACTATACTGATAGAAACTATGGCTTTCCTGATTGTGATTCTCGTCCTAACCTATAGTTAGGTATCCCACCAACCAGGGTTATAGGTGTTGCCAAATGATTCATCGTAGACGACATACATGGGTTGTTGAATCCATGGGCAGAACTCTACTGGATGTCCTTCTCCTATAACTTGTGTTGATTCCTGAAAGAGAGTTCTCTGTTGGTTAGTCATTGTCTAGAAAATTGAGGTCATTGTGGTCATCTGATCGACCAGTGCGCTCATTGTATCGGTTGACACATCGACACTTTCTACTATTTCTTGCTCCAAACCTCTTACCTCAAGCCCAGTATCAATCCACTCATCAGAATGCCACGAGATGCGATCCAATATGTTCTTTGCCTCCGTATATGACTTGTTCATCAATCCTCCATCTACAAAGGCATCGACAACTATTTGCGTTGTAAAATGTTTCCATCAAAATACTATCAGGAATCTCGATATGTGGAAAACTTTTCATTAACTGTCGAAATCGCACCCAAATGGTACTCAAGGTTTCATACCCCTTCTGTTCAAAATTCAGAACATCCCTCCGTCTCCTTGCATTGTTGGAGGAAAGAATTTGTTCATGAACCTATCAACCAACTGCTCCCAACCATTAATCTCGGCTGGCTCTAATGCTTGAGCCCACCTCTTTTCCTCATCCCACAATGTGTATGGGAACATATATAATTTAAGCCCTTCTTGAGTTACACCAAGAATGGAGAATGCACTGCACATGTCTACAAAATTCGTCAAATGAGCGTGTGGGTCTTCTCCTTGTAATCCTTCAAATTGACCCACATTCTGAATCATCTGTAGCATGATAGGTTTTATCTCAAAGCTTACATTCCCCTCAACCAAGGGTCTTGAAATTCCTGGTGAGAAGTTATAAAAATCTGGCGTCACATATTCCCTCATGGGGATGTTATGGTCAATAGCAAGAAAAACAGGATCTTGAACTGGCAAATTTTCCCTTTGATCTCCTGCAGGTGCCACATTCTCATCAACTATGCTTCTTCACCAATTAATTTGGCCCTGATGAACTCTTGCGCAAATAATACACTTGATCTCAGGGTCATCTTTGAATTCTAGTTTAGCACCAGTACTCATAAACCGTCAAGCTGCTCTTCGCATTGAACAACCAGTACAATGAGATATGTCCTATAAAATACCACAACCACACTCAAACAATAAACCGTTAAACATTCCCCGAAAACGGCACCATAAACTTGTAACATTGAAGTTATGCTATATGATGCACGCACGGTTCAAGCCGATAGATATACAATAATGCCCTGACTTGACTCAATTCATGCAATACTACTTCTAGATATGCATTAGTCATGGATGTTCTAATAGTATTCTGTCACACCCCGCCCCAGACCACCCTCTTAGCCTACGAAAGGGCGTGATTGCAGCAGTTATCAACCTTTTTGTTGACACTTATTGCCTAAAAGCTCTTGCGGGAATAACTCTGATACCAATGAACAAATTCAACTTACAACTCATTAAGTAAGCCCATTTTATTACAACAATATAATGTTTATACAAATCCAAAACTTAACAACAAAGTTTACGACAACAACTGTAAAATCCTCCAGAACTGTAACTGTGGCTTGTGGTAGACCTTGACCATAGCAGCACCGTGGAACTTCTCACCTTTCCGCTAACTAGAGGGGAAACGAAAAACATTTGGAAAGCATAAAGCCCAGTGAGTGACCAAAAAATTGATTCTTATGAAATAGCAGTACCCCATACTTGGGTACTTCTGCTCAGATACCTTCTCAACCGTGTCCTTCAGTATCGAGCTACTCGGATACCTTCTCAACCGTCCTTTGGTATCGAGTTTCAAATAAAAATAGTCATAAAATGACTTTCTTTAATAAAACTTAGAAAACATGTCTTTATCTGATATTTCCTTAGCGCATGGTTTCTTAAAACATTTTAAATATTTTAGTCACTCACCTCAATCGTTTAGGAACCTTTCTCTCTAGAAGTTCCTTTGTCACTTCGAGCTCCCTTTTGAACCCTAAAATCCAGATTCAAATTAAAGCTTAGACTACTCATAGTTATTGACTTTATCTTGAGTTACTTCCTTCTACAAATATTCTCTAAAATGTCTTAGAAAGCTTACCTCAAAATCTTAGCTTATAACTTTTCGTGGTTTAGCCAGAAACATCAAAACATCAAGACTGGCCCAACTTACCCGACAGCTCGACCCTTCTATCTTTTCCTCATTCTTTAGCCAGATTCCTTGGAGCTTCTTCTTCAGAAGCCCCACCCTGAAAGCTAGACTCTCATAGCTTTCATATGGCTTTGAAATCACTCCAAACGCACGAGTAAATTGGGAGAACATTTTGTCCTAAGTTGATGCTGTTTTCCAGACTTCACTATCCAATGCGTCCTCTTTGAAGCTCTATGATCAATGCATGGATTTTGCTCTCAACGCAATATTTACTCAACTTTCTCACTCTTTTAAATGTATTTTGAGTTGTGATCTGAAAAATGAAGTCTTTGGCCCTATTTATAGGAGTCTAAACATTCCCCAAATTCGACACCTCCTATTTGGCTACATATCCAAGTGTTTCCTCCTCACACTAACAACAAAACTCTTTGATCAACGTAATCTAAGTGTCCTTCTCCTATGTAGCCAACACATGGGCTTCAAATTGCATGTCTCCTCAAGCCTCCACCTCAAATCCTTAAGTCTGAAGGTTTCTTCTCAACGAGCCACATGTTAGGATGACGTCTTCCTTATGAGCTCAGCTTCTTATGCGTTCATTCCCTTCAATATGCGTTCACTAGGGTGATTCTCAATGCATACAACTAGCCTAAGGTATCAATGCATAGTGTACTTAGAATGCATAGTAGGTCTTCAATGCATAGTATGATTCCAACGCATAGCAACCCTTAGTTTCCCTTAATTTCCAACATAGAACCATCGCAACCCTTAACCATCGCAAGAGTCAACACCATACGTCCAACCTAGTCTATCGCGTGGCCTACGTCCAACACATCCCTCGTGCAAGCCATCACCAACCTCCAACGCATCACAAGGTCGCACGGCTCCAACGCATTGGCTTAGCATCAACGCATGGCTAAAATGGGTCGCATGGCATGGGCGTTTGGCCGGCAGCTTGGCATCGATGCATCGCTTGGCAGGGCTTGCTCGTCCGCTCGATGCATGGGTGCTACCATCGACCTATCGTTCGCTCGGTCGCTAGACTCATGGGTGTTTCCATTGACGCATCGCTTGGCACGACAGCTTGGCCCGCTTCGATGCATGGCTAGGCAGTTTGGCCGAGGCTGCTCGACACATGGCACCCTCCAGCCCTTGTGCCATCCCATTGCCTCATCCTCGGCTACCATCCTTCAACTGCCTGCCACCCTTCAACGCATCCTTCCATTTTCCTTCCTTCACCAACGCATCCAATGCATCTATTCAGCCTAATGCATTGGTCTAACCTCCAAGGCATGTGTCACTCCCACTTCACTTCTCCCTTGGCCCAAATAATCTCTCCAAGATCTTATGGCCAACGCATGGTAATGCCTAATCCAACACTTAGTCAATTTTTCATCAATTTAAGCTTAACTCAAAACTACTCAAGGAAAATCTATTCAACACCTAGAAATTTCCTTCACTTCAACATAGGATTTAACTTTTACTTAGTTAATTTCCTTAACCACCTGCTTAAGTAGGAATAATGGAAATCCGGGTTTCACATATTCTATGCATTGTCACAATTTTCTTGGTGTGATCCGAGGTCGAACACCAGGACTGTTTGAGGTTATTGTGTTATGTTTATGATACATGCGACCAGGTTTTTTCTTTAAAAGTATAGTTTATGCAAGTATATAAAAATTGCGAAAAAGTAAAGGAAAGCAGTAAAAATACGATAATAAAATAAAGTGCAGTAAACCTAAGCTAAGATGGTACAAGGTATAGGCTTCATGATACAAGATACTGAGGTCAAGGCTGGCTGTGAAGATTATACAAAGATCATGTAATGCGGCGGCAAGTCTTATGTATGAAACAGAATAGAAAGATAACTAATATAACCATCGCAAGTTCTTAATTGCGTTGAAGTGATAAGTACGGTTCCGTTTTTCCCTTAGCGTACACCTTTCAATGATCAGCCGCGTTCCCACATGTTTGTGGTGAAATAGAGACAAACGTAATGAACACAAGGTTGCTTCCTTGTCTAGAAGTACTACTCGCTCTAGTTAACGCATTCTTCTGACCTTCTCTCGATAGATCAGAACGACATCTTCACTTCTGCTCTCACAGTTGAAGATTCCGTCCAGCATGCCTTAGCTAAACGCAATTTATCTCTTTAACACAGATTAAGTACTCGTTAAATTCATATTAACTACTAGGGGATTAAGAACACATCATGAAGAAAGCGATAAACGGAGGAACGGAAATAGACAGAAAAGTGGTGATGAAAGCGATCAAGACATTCAATATATCTATTTAGCGTCTGATACATGGTGTGTGAATGCAGAGATAAAGAAAATGAACTACAATGATGAAAAGAGATAGAACAGATACAAATAGCGCCAACGTCTTGGCACCGATTTAGATGGAGATCTGCTTGTCCGATTGGATGGATTGGACGGATGGATGAGCTTCCCTCTCAGGCTTGCTCAACCGGTAGTAGGTATCTGAGTAGAAGAGCTTCGCGGCGGGAATCTGGCAGATGAACACTGAGACTCACCTCTCGGCCTTGCCTCTTCTTGTTCCCGAATTTCTTCAATTTAGCACTCACCTCAGACTTTCTCTCAATATACTAGCAGCAATTAGCCCCGTATCGAGTAACCTCTTTTTCTGTGAATTCTATAGGGTATTTATAGGTGAAGATCTTTGACTCCGACCTTGTGGTCCCCACTTGTTGTTATGGAAATTCTGAAGATGGAGGGATATTATTCCTTCTGTTATGCAATCAGACCGTCAAATCTGCACAATCGTTAGTTGTACACATGTCACAATCCTTCGCTTTTGCGTTGCTCAACTGCATCTTTCGATCGAGTGTTTGCATGCGGTGTTGTTTTTATTACCGCATGCGATTAAAATTCAGCTCTGGATCGTCTGTTACATTGCACCGTCATTACGTTAATCTTCTTTTCAGTGTTGATTAACGGGCGCAATGTGACAGAGATTCGTTGGTCAGTTATTCTTGAACCTTGATCGTTGTCCTGCAAAATACCAGAAACACACTCAAACAATAAACCGTTAACCATAGTCCCCGGCAATGGCACCATAAACTTGTCGACTTACTTTGGATGTTAAAGACGTATGATGTTCTATGCTCATGATGATGCGATAATACTTCTAAATATGCGTTAATTATGGATGTTCATGTAGTATACCATGCGCTGTCACAAGTTTCCTTATGATAGAATCAAGTGTAATTCCACTGCAAGTTTCTCGGTGTGATTTGAGGACGAACATGGGGACTGATTTAGGTTATTGTGGTATGTTCATGATATATGCGATCAGGTTTTCAATCTTTAAAAATGTGTTTGTACAGGTATATAAATAGCGATAAAATAAAGTAAAGCAGTAAAGATGCGATAATAACATAAAAATACAGTAAACTTAAGCTAGATGATACAAGATACAGGCTTCATGTACAAGATGTTGGGGTCAAGGCTGGCTGTGAAAGTTATGCAAAGACGTGGGATGCGGCGGCAAGTCTTATGAATAGAATAGAAAGAGAAAGACAAATAATATAAATAATGCAAGTTCTTAATTGCATTGAAGCTACAAATACTGTTCCGCTCTTCTCTTGGCGTACACCTCTCAATGATCAGCCGCGCTTCCACATGTCTGTGGTGAAACAGAGACTAGCATAATGAACGCAAGGTTGCTTCAATGTCTGGAAGTACTACTCGCTTTAGTTAATGCATTCTTCTGACCTTTTCTCGATAGATCAGAACGACATCTTCACTTCTGCTCTCACAGGTGAAGATGCCGTCTAGCATGCCTTAGCTAAACACATTTTATATCTCTAATACAGACTAAGTACTTGGTCAATTCACATTGCTTATCAGGGAATTAAGAAGATATCATGAAGAAAGTGATTGACGGGTGAACGAAAATAGACAGAAAATGATAAATGAAAGCTATCGAAACCTTTAATATCTCTATTAAGCGTTTGATACATGGTGTGTGAATGAAGAGATAAAGAGAACGAGAAATACAACAATGAAAGAGATAGAATAGATAAAAACAAGTGCCAATGTCTTGGCACTGATTCGATGGAGATCCGCTTGCTGGATAGAAGGGATTTGATGGTAGGAAGAGCTTCCCTCTCAGGCTTGCTCCACCGGTAGTAGGGATCTTTGCACAGAGCTTTCAATCGGGTGTTTGGCAGATTAGATCTGAGATTCACCTCTTGGCCTTATCTCGTCTTCTTCCTGGATTTCTTCTCTTAAGCACTCAACTCAACCTTTTCTCTATAATCTAGTAGCACTTAGCCCCGTATCAAGTAGCATAAATTTTCTCTGAAATCTATGGGGTATTTATAGGTGCAGATCTTTGACTCCAGCCTTGTGGTCCCCACTGATGGTTATGATAATTCCGAAGATGGAGGGATATTATTCCTTCTATTATGAAATCAGACCGTCAATTCTGCACAACTGTTAGTTGTACACGTGTCTTAATCCTCCGCTTTTGCGTTGCTCAGCTACATCTTTCGATCTTAGGTTCGCATGCGGTGTTGTTTTTATTACCGCATGCGGTTGAAACACAGCTCTGGACCGACAGTCGCATTGTGCCGTCATTGCGGTAATCATCTCTTCATTGTTGATTGACAGGCGCAGTGTGACAGAGATGTGTTGATCAGTTCCCCATGAGCCTTTAACGCAAGCGGTGACTTGTTCTCCTACAAAACAGAGTAAAATTCGGCTTGTCTTCAATCTTTATGGTGTTAGTGGGCGTAATTGCAAATATTTATAATTATTGTAATACTAGGCTAATTTTCATACAATAGGTGCATATTTACTAAATTTTGGCCGCAATATTTAGATAAGATGGCATAAATAACATGTATTTCTACAAGTTATCACACACCTTCTTCCTCGCGTTCGCCTTAAAATGAAAGAGGATTATGGTTAGAGACGCGAACTTGTAAAATGATGAAATAAATGACTGCTTAACCCCTTCTCTGAAGAATGCACTTGGTATTTATAGGGCATCAAAGGTGAAAGGCGGCTTCTCTCTCTTAGTTGTACAGATGGGACAGCTTTAATTCCTGACTGATGCGTCAGATAATTGTCATCGATAAAGCTGGATGTACTTTGTGACCGTTATCGGCTGTCAACTTAATTTGGATCCGACTGCCGTCAGCTTTCTGTCCCATCGATCTTAATTGTCCTTTCGTCCGGATGCGCCCACCATGTTGTGTTGATTCTTCTTAGGTGAATTTTTGCGAGCACGATCAATGCAAAGTCTTGCGGTGAGTTGCGCTCGACCAATGTATTCCTATGATCGCATTCTTTGCATTGCGTTAACGCATTATTCTGCATAAAAATATAAAGATCAACTGCACTAATGCATTGGATGTATGCGATTGCAATATTATAGAATTTATGCTTAATGGACGCAATTTAACATATTTTATCAACGCAATCTGACATTGTTTAAGGATTCAGCACTATGATAACGTGCATTTTTGTCTGTTATCAGTAACAACCAAGCACACTTGTTTTCCATACACCCTTATACTATAACAATGATAATATAAAGATGATGCATGCCAATGCTTTATGCATGCATAAATATAACTCTTATATTATATGATGCATGAGCATGCTCTTACGTAATTTAAATCATGCTTCTCTAAATCATAACATTTATAATAAAGAGATGATGCATGACCAATGCATAACCTAAGGTGGGATTTTTCTATATGTGCATACCATATGACATATAATTAAAACATACATCTCATGTATAAAACACAGATTAATGGACCGGGATGAACCACCTCTAAAATCGGAATGAAAATTCTATCTATTACATTTTTGCATCGAGAAAACTGGGTCTTGAACCGTCGGGCAAAGCTCCCCATCGTTTAGTAAACAACTCCAGATAAATGATCATGTAGTGCACATTAGACGATAGCGTGGATGCTAAACGATTGCTTAGACGACAATGGGGCTGCAAAGCCTGATCGTCTAGACGATCACTTAACACGTGAAAGGTAAACTATTTACTATGCAATTTACTCCGGGATCATATAGCCAGTAACTAAGCGATGACGCTTGTTGAGCTATACGATCGTCTAGTGCGTGCGCGTTAAACGACACCCAAGCATCTAATACTTAGTGATCGTCTACCCTATCGTCCATACGACCTGACCAACGCTTGGTCGTTTTCATCCTCAAAGAACAGCAACCTTTGATATGAAGCTTTTTCAGAAACGACTCAAAACTCAAACTAACTTTGAATACAGACTAGATAGCAATTGATAATGCCCAAAAATGCAGGGGCCTTTACAATTAACTTGAAATGTAAAACAAATTAACAAACCGAACTTTCATCCTAGAAAACTCCATTAATCCACACATCCACAAACGAATTAACGCTTAAAATAGAGAGTAGACATGCTTTTACCTTTCGAGAATGTAAATGCAATTCTTTGCATTAATGAATTTGGAATATCAGAAACCTGGCTCTGATACCAATTGAAGGAACTCTTATACAAGAGTACCTATGAGCGGAAGCGAATCGTTCCAATTTATTGTGACCAAATTTCCACATTTACATTCACACATATAGATATGCATTAACACTACTAAATTACCGGCATGCTTCTAGATAAATAAACAAGAGAAGAGGAACCTACCATTTGAAGACTCTCTTCACAGCAAATCTCGCTCTCTCCACGAACGGCCTCCTTGCGTTATCGCTAGAACAACAGGCTATCGTTTAGCAACACCCCGGTCATCTACCACGAACAAATTCACATGAACAGTAGGAAAAGGGGATGACACCACCACTTAGAGCCCTTAGTATTCTCGGAGTGAGAATCCAAAGAGTGGGCTCTATTCGGATTTGGTAGAAGGAAGGAGAAAAATAGATCGTATACAACGATCAAGCAAGTGGGAGAAGGCAATGACTATCGTATAGTCAAGATGCTTGATCGTTTAGGCGAGGTACATGATCGTGTAGGAAAATATAGGCGATTGTCTATATGATCGTTTAGAAAAGCTCGAGCGCTAAGCGATCGTTTAGTAAAATGTAAGTGATCATCTAGTAAATGTGCGTGGGTGTTAGCAGTCGCTTAGCAAACGTGAGCTATCGTATAGGCTCTAAATTACTATGTGATCGAATGCAAAACACTCCGTGAGCAATTTGGCATGTTCTTTGCAAAATGAAAACAATTTTCATTTTATTCTTCAGTTACGAAAACAAAATTGAACTTCCCACTAACGCATGGTTACGGAGAAAATTTCGAACAATTATCCCATAACTGTCCAATTAATAAAATAATAAATATAATCAAATTATATTCATAAACTATAGTTTGATATCATATATCAACCACAGTGTTTTCTCCTCTACTTGATATAAATCA
This sequence comes from Benincasa hispida, assembly GCF_027475165.1. Taxonomy (NCBI): domain Eukaryota; kingdom Viridiplantae; phylum Streptophyta; class Magnoliopsida; order Cucurbitales; family Cucurbitaceae; genus Benincasa; species Benincasa hispida. The sequence continues at coordinate 89,635,433 of NC_143488.1, read as the reverse complement.
TATTTATATCCAATTACCTCCAAATTAATGTATCTCATACATTTACTCAATCATATCATATATAATTAACCAGTTTGTTGGCAGGAAAATTAGGGATGGGGTTGCGCATGCAATCATGCGTTAGACATGGCTTAAGCTATGCATTTACGCCCATGCGTCAGAGGTCATGCGTCGGAATGAAAATGTGTTACTCTAGTATGCAATGATCATGCATTCCTATCACAAGTTTTCTTACGCTCGCGACAAGTATAACGCGAACGCAAGTTTCTCGGGTAATCCGAGGTCAAACACAGGGACTTGTCACTCAATAATGCTTGTGAAGCAATGCTTTTGAGGCGATGAATAAAAATAAAAAGAAGAAGTTTAATGGATTTACACACTACTCCTACTTCTAACTAAACAAATTGAGCAATAGAAGACTTGCGATGAAAATAGGTAGATACACAAAACCCATTAATGCATAGTAATGTTTATTATCTTAAATCGCTCGAGTAATCCCAGCTCATCACATTAACGCATCACACACCTCTCGGTGGTCAGCCGCATGACTATATCTCTATAGTACATGGTTGCATCGAGCATAAGATTAAGCCTATCTCTAGGAACAATGCATACTTTGCTTTAGTGCGTTCCATCTCTTACCTTCTCAGGCAATTAGACGCGGCTATTTAACTTATAGACAAGCAATGCAACAACTATAGACAAGCGTTGCTACAGCCTTTCACTAAGCAAAGAGGATTAACTCACTATACTCGCACAACGCACACCTCTCGGTAGGTTGCTACATGCGTCCTATCTCTAGGCTACACGATTAAGTATGCAATTGCCTTTGATAAATAAACGACGAAGGTAAATGATGATAAAGATAAAGATGATGAAGAAAATGGCATTGAAGGAATCAAGGGATGCATTGATTACAAAATGTCTTAATATCTTAAGCTAAAATGTAATACAATATAGAGGTTAGAAGAGAAATGAAGGACTCTGCGTCAAGGCTACCAGTGGTGCCATGGATGAATGGTGGAGATGTCTCTCTCGAGCTCTATCTCCAACGAAAGCTCTGGTCCTCACTCGGTCTGGTTTGTGGAGATGAAGAATTCTCACTGAAAATCTTGCTCAAGTTCTCATCTGTGATCGAAAACCTTTGCCTTGAGGCAGAAGTTTGGATGTCTTGAAATGAAGGTCCAAAGAGCTATTTATAGAGTTTAAATGCCAACAGCTATCATGATTGCGTTATGGCTCACTGCTACTTTTGTCGCGGTATGAGCATTGTCACATCGTCTTATCTTGTTGATACTCCCAAAGTATGCGTCCGAGCTTGATTCAGCTGAAGTATCAATGCATTCTACCCATCTTGCGATCTTCTATTATGGTTATCACTCCGTGGCCGCAATCTCCAAGTGATTATAGCATTTACTTGATCACCGCAACTTCCATGCGATGGACGCATGCGATCCAACTTTCAGCGCATGCGTTTGTCTTTGCGGTCGCCTGGCTTCAGCGCATGCGTTTGATTCCTGCGATAGCTACAAAATAGACACTTTGGCACGGAGTAACGCATAATATTGGGGCCAGTGAGGATTTAGGTGCTAATCGACGCAAAACTCAATTTTTCGCAAATTCTAAGTATTATCACCGCATTTTCTACTTATTAGCCCTCATAATTCTAAAAAAAAGGCTTATAATAACTGGCATTTTTGCCAGTTATCACACCCCCAAACTTAGAATCATGCTTGTCCTTAAGCATGCGTTATACTCAGGAAATTCTTAACTCACCTTCCGGCGTCTCTTTGCGATGACTAGCTTCTTAGAATATAATTTACTCATGCCTCTAACCATGGACGCAATGTTCTCTTCCATTTCGGCTGCTTCTTCAAAGAAATCTATTCTAAGTTAAATTCGGCAAGCCTTTGCTCAAAAAAACTTTTTATTCATTATCCGCAACTTTGCATTCAGCTCATGAGAATGCGTTCGTTCAAAACAATTCAAGCTTCTGCAATTACTTATTCGAATGCAGCATTGAACCTAGTTACGCTTTTCGTTTTGGCTTACCCACACGTGTGTCATGCGAGCATCCAACTTCGGTTGCGTTCCATATTCAACTCAACTCATATCTTGCATAATTTGACTTACGCTCTAGAGGAGTTGCGCTTATGCATTGATCCTGGCGACTCACCTTCGTTTTGGCTTGCCCCCACGGGTGTCATGCGGACATCCAACTATGGGTAAGTGCCTTTCACAACTTAACTCTTATCAACATGGGTTTCCACATTGCATTGACAGTGGAGTTGTTATTTTCACAATTCCTTTTTTTTTTTTAAGGGAATAACCACCATATAGTGAACGCAATTCTCTGAGACTGCTGCCACCCTCAAACTTAGAGGGTGGTAGCATTCTCATCGCAAGCTAAAAACAAACTCAACAGGAATGTCATAACAAATGTTTAAGCAAGGGTTTGCACACAATAAAACTATAGACTTTCAAAATTTGAAGAAGCTATTAAAAGTAAGGAAAGAATTGCGATGCTTAGTTAGCAGATGTGGTGAATTATTTGTACCATCATAGATGCATCGCAAAGAACCGCAATCAGATAAGGAGAATTTCAAAAGGATAAGGCATAAAAGATAACAAGAAAAGAACCTTAAGTAGAATAACGCATGCAACAATGCGTTGGAATTCATGCGATTGAAGCCATGTGCTAAAGGATGTGGAGGATTCTTTCGTTGTAACTACACACCGAGGAGAGTTATTGTCGCATCTACAAGGAGCAAACGCACCACAACCAAGGAAGTGAAATGCAAAAATTGATCTAAGCTACAAGTTTATGCCATAAATTTGATGACATAGATTTTATGTGATGACATGCGATACTATTTCTAGATATGCGTTATTAATGAATGTTCTTGTAGTATGTTGTGCGTTGTCACAAGTTTCCTTGCATTGAAACCAAATATAATTTCACCGCAAGTTTCTCAGTGTGATCCGAGGTCGAACACAGGGATTGTTTTAGGTTAATTGCGTTATATTTATGATATATGCGACCGAGGGTTTTTCAAATTAATAAAGGTGTTGTTTGTACATGCGATAAAGTAAATTGTGCAATAAAGTAAAGATAAGCGATAGAAATGCGGTAATAAAGTAAATTGCAATAAAAGTAAAGTGCGATAAAATAAACCTAAGCTATGATGATACAAGATACAGGTTACATGATATAAGATACCGAGGTTGAGACTGAGGGTGAAGAATATACAAAGATCGTGTTATGCGGTGACAAGGCTTATGTGCGAAACAGAAAGAGAAAGGATAATTAATATAAACAACGTAAGTTTCTTAATTGTGTTAAAGATATAAGTACGGTTCCACTTTCCCTTGGCATACACCTCTCGGTGATCAGCCGCGTTTCCCACATCTCTGTGGTGAAACAGGGACAAACGTAATGAACGCAAGGTTGCTTCCATCTCTGAAAGTACTTCTCGCTTTAGTTAATATTTGTTTAGCTTACATGCACCAGTTATGTTCTAATGCTAGGTCAGTGACTCGTTAGAAGTTATTATAAGAGGATTATCAGGTACGACAATACAAAAGGAGAAAAATAAAATAGAGTAAATTATGAGATCACTTGGCACTAGTTAATCTCATGGAAATTATGTTAGAAACGAACAAATATATACCTCAGTTTAGCAATGTTAAAGGTTGATGAAACTATTACAGTTATGACAATTTAGGAATGAAGGTATTTAAATATTTAAGCCAAAGAATAAAATTTTCGAGACAAGAATTGATCAAGAACTAGTGTTATGTTTTGTGTTGGATAGTGCAATCGGTGGTAATATAAATACACAGGTCAGTGCTCAAGTATAAGGTTAAAAGTTGTTTAATGAATAAGGAGGAAAAGAAGAAGAGTCTATAGATTTATTAAAGGTTTTGAGATATTAAAAACCCAACATTTTGAGAGAGATTTTAGAAAGGATTCATAAGTCATAATCATTTGAGTAATACTACGACTTGATGAACTAGGTAAAGTATGTGTAATGATATAAAGAATTCTTTTGGAATATCTAGCTAGGTAGATGTCATTAAAGGAAGCTAAAATAGTTGGACATGATCTTGGACTTAAAAGGAGTTTAAGCAAGGTGTTATTTGTTTAGGTTGAAGGATTATTTTAGTATACCTAGACTAAACCAAGAGTCTTATTGTGTTAAAGAGATCCAAGTTAGACTGATTTGAAGAAACAAAAGTCTTTTGGAGTTTAAACATATGCAAATTAGCAAAGAGGAATTCTACAAGATGGAAGTTCTTAGTGAGAGAGATAAGATTTATGGAGGAGTTAAGTAAAATATAATTTAGTAAAGAGATTATGTTCCACATGGAAAGTGGAAAAAAAAAAAAGAGGTTTCTTGAATTTAGTGGTTTTATCAGAGATAAGTGTGAATGAGAGAAAAGTATCCAAGAAAGTTTACTCTTTTGGTAAGAGAAAAAAATTTAATATGTTCGAAACTCCTAGTTAAGTACGGTTGAAGTTCAGCTCTGGATCGATTGTCGCATGCGCCGTCATTGCGTTGATTGTCTATTCATTTCTGAATGATGGGTGCAATGCGACGTAGATGCGTTAATCTTTCTCTCTTGAGCCATGAGCACATACGGTGACTAGATTTCCTGCAAAACAAACTTGAAATATTCTTTTCTACCATCGCAATGGTGTTAGTGGGTGTATTGACGACAATTTATAATTATTGTATTTCTTAGCCAATTTTCATACAATTGACGCAACTTTCCTCTCTTTTAACCGCAATATCTAAATAAAGCAGTAAAAATAACTTGTATTTCTACAAGTTATCACACCCCCAAATTTAGATATATGCTTGTCCTCAAGCATATCTTCTACTAAGGAAAAAATGCTCAGTTCCTATCCTAAATTTTATGTCGATTGGTTGCTCTGAATGCTCCACTTAGGCACATTACTTAATAACGCAATTTCCTTCTATCCTTGCTAATTCATATCAAAACCCTACTTTATTCTTCTATCCTACAAATTTCTACTAAAAAATGCTTTTCTAGTTTTAAAAAGAATGTTTACCTCTTCTTGTCAAAAAAACTTGATGTGTCCGTATGCGGTGGTCAAATTTTGCGTCATTTATTAGAGACTGTTAGTCATGGTTACACTCTTCATTTTGGCTTGTTCCCACGTGGGTCATGTGAATATCTAACTACGGTTGTGTGCCAATTTCAACTTTAACTCATGAATTTCAGAGGAGTTGTCTCTTGCATTCTTTTATTTTCTTTTGCATTTTTCTCTTTTCATATTGCGTTGTTCTTGGAAACCTACCTTCGTTTTGGCTTGCTCCCACATGTGTCAGCGAACATCCAACTACGAGCAGGTTCCTTTCACAACTAACTCTTATCAGGTTGGGAATGTTTTTGAAGTTTTCCCTTGCGCTGACATTGGAGTTTTGTATGAAAATTTATTGAAAATATATATATTTTTTTTTTGTGGAAATGAAAAATGAATGCATTTTTCTTAATGACCGCATAATCTTGATCTCATCTGCTCAGACCTTTCCCACCCCGAAATTTAAAGATGTGTAAGGTCCTCATTGCGTTGTGTTGTTTGGACAAAATAGACAAACGCTTAGAAAAAAAATTTCAAAAAGAAAGTTTGAGCAAAACTTTGTAGGGAAAAAGGTAAAGTATAACTAAGCTACAAATTAACTAAGTGTTAGTTAGAAATTACAAAGTGTGGGAAATGTTTCTAAGTGCATGCATCTTATACATCATAGAAGCACAATGAATAACACAAAAGTAAAGAACAAGAACATCGCAAATATTGACAAAGGATGATAAAGAAAAAGGCACAGGCAAATAGAGAGAATGACTACTTAGTTGTATTGAAAATTCACTAAGTATATAAAGAATTAAAAATTAATGCAATACAAAAATTGTTGCCTATACAAAGAATCAAAGAATTTCGTTAACTTAGAAAAATAATGAATTGAAATTATCTTTTGAATCTGATTCAGATGGGTGCACGATTAAAAGCTAACACTGCACTTCCATTAACGCAAATACATTTTTACTGAGGACGGGCAACAACGCATACATCCCCGCAACATACCCCTCAACTAAATACATTTTTGGAGGATCGGGTGCATGGTATTGCTACCAGCACAACACTACCTCGACATAGTGCATTTTGCTAAGGACGGGCAAAGGACACACACGCGCGCAACACACCCTTCAACACAATGCAGTTGAGTGTAATGGATGCAAGGTGTCTCTTGTTATCCCACAATACACCCATCATTGCATTACATACCAATATTTTTATTTTTTTTTTTATTTTTTTTTTCACTTCATCAATTATGCAAGTCGAAAAGACTTTGCAATGTTCAATGTTTCATCCAGTCATTCACAAAAGTTAAAAATAACGCTACTAATGCATACAAATTAAAGAAATTAAATATGACATGGAAATACTCAACTGAATGAAATTGAAGGTAAATACAGAAAGCATTAAAAGCTAATTCTATGAAGTAGTAAATAACGTAATTTAGGAAGCAGTAAAAGAAAGTTGTAACGAAAGCAAGTAAACATAGATAGGGATGCTGATTGAAAGAAGTTTTCAGAATTACCACACTCACATCCCCTTGCAAGTGGTTAATCCTACTTGCCCAAGTCAATGGTATCCATGCGTCGATCTATGTCACCTCTGTAGTAAGGCTTAATCCATTGACCATTGACTTTAAATGTGTTTTTCCCATCTACATTTGTTAGTTCCACTGCGCCGGGGGAAAGATAGTCTTGATTTTGAACGGCCCAGACCAGCGAGAATTCAATTTCCCTGGAAACAATTGCAAACGTGCGTTAAAGAGTAATACCTGTTGACCTTTGACGAATGTTCGGTCGTTTATGCGGTCGTCATGCCACTTCTTAGTTTTCTCCTTATAGATTTTGGCATTTTCATAGGCATCCCTTCACCATTCAACCAGTTGGTTTAGTTGCAACTTTCGGACTTTCCCCGCACTTGCTAAATCAAACTTCAGCTTATTGCATGCCCACATCGTCTTATGTTCCAACTCGAGCGGCAGATGGCAAGCTTTTCCAAAGACCAGGGCATATGGGGACATGCCAATTGGTGTTTTATAGGCAGTCCTGTATGCCCACAGTGCTTCATCAAGCTTGGGTGACCAATCCTTCCTGGAAGTATTGACTACCTTCTCCAAGATAGTTTTGATCTCTCGGTTAGAAATCTCTACTTGCCCATTAGTTTGTGGGTGATAAGCAATTACAACTTGATGGCTGACGTTAAATTTAGTCAACAGGTTGGTGATTATGCGGTTGATAAAGTGAGAGCCCTCATCATTGATTAAGGCCCGTGGCATCCCATATCGAGCAAAAATATTCTTCTTAAAAAACTTCACAACTGTGGCCGCATCATTCTTGGCACATGCGATGGCCTCAACCCATTTTGATACGTAATCAACTGCGATTAGGATATAATGATAACATTCTGATGGTGGAAATGGGCCCATGAAGTAAATTCCCCAAACATCAAATAATTCAACCTCTAAGATTGACGTCAACGACATTTCATTTCTTTTAGACATATTCCTCGTTCTCTGACATCTGTCGCATTGCACAACGTGGGCATGGGCATCCTTAAACAGTGTTGGCCAGAAATAGCCACACTGTAAAACCTTTGCGGCAATCCGCTGCCCCCCAAAATGTCCTCCATAAGGGGACTAATAATTTGTAGAAATACAAGTTATTTATGTGACCTTATCTAGATATTGTGGCCAAAAGTTAGTAAATATGCACCTATTGTATGAAAATTAGCCTAGTATTACAATAATTATAAATGTTTGCAATTACACCCACTAACACCATAAAGATAGAAGACAAGCCAAATTTTACTCTGTTTTGCAGGAGACCAAGTCATCGCTTGCGCTTAAGGCTCACAAGAAACTGATCAATGTATCTCTGTCACATTGCGCCCATTAATCAACAATGAAAAGACGATTACTGCAATGACGGCGCAATGCGATAGTCGATCCAGAGCTGTGTTGCAACCGCATGCAGTAATAAAAACAACACCGCATGCGAACCCATGATCGAAAGATGCAGCTGAGCAACGCAAAAGCGGAGGATTGAGACACGTGTACAACTAACGGTTGTGCAGAATTAACGGTCTGATTGCATAACAGAAGGAATAATATCGCTCCATCTTCGGAATTGCCATAACAATCAATGGGGACCACAAGGCCGGAGTCAAAGACCTACACCTATAAATACCCCATAGATTTCAGAGAAAAAAAAAAGGCTACTCGATACGGGGTAAGTTCTACAAAGCTGTTGAGAGAAAAGGTTGAGCTGAGTGCTTAAGTGAAGAAATCTGGGAAGAAGACGAGATAAGGCCGAGAGGTGAATCTCAGATCTAAACTTCCAAACACTCGATTGAAAGCTTTGTGCAAAGATCCCTGCTACCGGTGGAGCAAGCCTGAGAGGGAAGCTCTTCCTACTATCAAATCCATCATATCCGGCAAGCAGATCTCCATCGAATCAGTGCCAACACGTTGGCACTTATTTGTATCTGTTTTATCTCTTTCATCGTTGTATTTCACTGTTTCTTTACCTCTGCATTCACACCATGTATCAAACGCTTAATAGAGATATTAAATTTTTCAATAGATTTCATTTACCATTTTCTGTCTATTTCCGTTCACCTGTCAATCACTTTCTTCAGGATGTCTTCTTAATTCCCTGATAAGCAATATAAATTAACCAAATACTTAATCTGTGTTAAAGATATAAAATGCGTTTAGCTAAGGCATGCTAGACGACATCTTCACTTGTGAGAGCAGAAGTGAAGATGCCTTTCCGACCTATCGAGAGAAGGTCAGAAGAATGCGTTAACTAAAGCGAGCAGTACTTCCAGATATGGAAGCAACCTTACATTCATTACGTTAGTCTCTATTTCACCACAAACATGTGGAAGCGTGGCCGATCACTGAAAGGTGTACGCCAAGAGAAGAACGGAACAACATTTGTAGCTTCAACGCAATTGAAACTTGCATTGTTATATTCTTTGTCTTTGTCTTTCTATTCTGTTCATAAGACTTGCCGCCGCATTCCACGTTCTTTGCATAACTTTCACAGCCAGCTTGACCCCAGCATCTTGTAACATGAAGCTTGTATCTTGTATCATCTAGCTTACGTTTATTGTATTTTTATTTTATTATCGCACCTTTACTGCTTTACTCTACTTTATTACAATTTATATACCTGTACAAACCAAACTTTTAAAGATTGAAAACCTGGTCGCATATATCATGAACATACCACAATAACCTAAATTAGTCCCCGTGTTGGACCTCGGTTCACATCAAGAAACTTGCGGTGGAATAACACTTGGTTCCATCGTAAGGAAATTTATGACAACGCATGGCATACTACGTGAACATCCATAATTAATGCATATCTAGTGGTAGTATCGCATCATTTCGAGCATAGAACATCATCAATCATACATCTCAATGTTAGCATATATAAAATGGTCAACAAGTTTATGGTGCCGTTGTTGGGGAATTGGTTAACGGTTTATTGTTTGATTGTGTTTTTGGTATTTTGCAGGACAGATCTCATTGTACTAGCTGTTCAACATGGACAGCAGCTTTACAGTTTATGAGTCCTGGTGCTGAACTGAAATTTGTAGCTGACCCTGAGATCGAGCGAACTTTCCACGCAAGTGTACGTCAGAACCGAATTAGGCAAAAGAAGGTAGCCAGCATGGCGAAAAATAACGATAATATGGTACCGGCTGTGAACCAAGGGGCTGTTTGATAACTTGTAGAAATACAAGTTATTTATGCCACCTTATCTAGATATTGCGGCCAAAATTTAGTATATATGCACCTATTGTATGAAAATTAGCCTAGTATTACAATAATTATAAATGTTTGCAATTACGCCCACTAACATCATAAAGATGGAAGACAAGTTGAATTTTACTCTATTTTGCAGGAGACCAAGTCACCACTTGCGCTAAAGGCTCACGGGGAACTGATCAACGCATCTCTGTCACACTGTGCCCGTTAATCAACAATGAAGAGACGATTACCGCAATGACGGCGCAATGCGACAGTCGGTCTAGAGCTGTGTTTCAACCGTATGCAGTAATAAAAACAACACCATATGCGAACCTGAGATCGAAAGATGCAGTTGAGCAACAAAAAAGCGGAGGATTGAGACACGTGTACAACTAACGGTTATGCAGAATTGACGGTCTGATTGCATACCAGAAGGAATAATATCCCTCCATCTTCGGAATTACCATAATCATCCGTGGGGACCACAAGGCTGGAGTCAAAGATCTGCACCTATAAATACCCCATTAATTTCAGAGAAAATTTATGCTACTTGATATGGGGATAAGTGCTACTAGATTATAGAGAAAAGGCTGAGTTGGGTGCTTAAGAGAAGAAATTCGGGAAGAAGACGAGATAAGGCTGAGAGGTGAATCTCAGATCTAATCTGCCAAACAACCGATTGAAAGCTCTGTGCAAAGATCCTTGCTACAGGTGGAGCAAGCCTAAGAGGGAATCTCTTCCTACCATCAAATCCCTTTTATCCAGCAAGCAAGTCTCCATCAAATCAGTGCCAAGACATTGGCACTTGTTTGTATATGTTCTATCTCTTTCATTGTTGTATTTCTCGTTCTCTTTATCTCTTCATTCACATACCATGTATCAAACACTTAATAGAGATATTAAAGGTTTCGATAGCTTTCATTTATCATTTTCTGTCTATTTCCATTCACCCATCAATCACTTTCTTCATGATATCTTCTTAATTCCCTGATAAACAATGTGAATTAACAAAGTACTTAGTCTGTATTAGAGATATAAAATGCGTTTAGCTAAGGCATGCTAGACGACATCTTCACCTGTGAGAGCAGAAGTGAAGATGCCGTTCTGATCTATCGAGAGAAAGTCAGAAGAATGCATTAACTAAAACGAGTAGTACTTCCAGACATTGAAGCAACCTTTCATTCATTACGCTAGTCTATTTTTCACCACAGACATGTGGGAGCGCGACCGATCATTGAGAGGTGTATGCCAAGAGAAAAGCAGAACAGTATTTGTAGCTTCAATGCAATTAAGAACTTGCGTTGTTTATATTATTTGTCTCTCTCTTTCTATTCTATTCATAAGACTTGTCGCCACATCCCACATCTTTGCATAACTTTCACAGCCAATCTTGACCCCAGTATCTTGTACATGAAGCCTGTATCTTGTATCATCTAGCTTAGGTTTACTGTATTTTTATGTTATTATCGCATCTTTACTGCTTTACTTTATTTTATCGCAAATTATATACCTGTACAAACACATTTTTAAAGATTGAAAACTTGGTCACATATATCATGAACATACCACAATAACCTAAATCAGTCCCCGTGTTCGACCTTGGATCACACCGAGAAACTTGCGGTGGAATTACACTTGGTTCTATCGTAAGGAAACTTGTGACAGCGCATGGCATACTATATGAACATCCATAATTAACGCATATTTGGAAGTAGTATCGCATCATCATGAGCATAGATTATCATACGTCTTTAGCGTCCAAAGTAATTCGACACTGTTCGACCGGCTCAGGATCCTGTCTTCCTGGTGGCTGATCGTAACATCCCGATGCATAATTATGCTGCACCCAATTTGATTTTTCGCTTGGAATCTCGAGGCCGACTATGGAGGAGAACGTGCATTTTGAGATTAAGCGGGTCATGTTGCAGATGATTCAAAATGCCGGCCAGTTCGGGGGTTTACAAGGTGAAGACCCACATGCCCATCTGACCAGCTTTGTCGAGATGTGTGGCAATTTTTCCTTACCTGGCGTGACCCCAGAAAATATAAGATTGTATCTGTTCCCTTACACCTTGAGGGACAAGGCTAAGAGGTGGGCTTACTCACTGGAGCCAAATGAGATCACTTCATGGGAGCAATTGGTTGAGCGGTTCATAAAGAAGTTCTTCCCATCTGCCGTCAATGCAAGGCGACGAAAGGATGTGTTGAACTTTGAATAGAAGAAGAATGAGACCCTGAGCACCGCCTGAGTGCAATTCAGGAGACTGGTGAAAAACTGCCCGCATATTGGGATTCCCGATTGTGTCTTGATGGAAACATTTTAAATGGCCTGAACAAAGCAACATAGGTTGTTGCTGATGCCTCCACGGCAGGAGGTTTTATGGATAAGACATACACGGAGGCCAAAGTCATCCTCGACCGCATCTCGTGAAATATGGATGATTGGATCGACGATGGTTATGGAGGCCGAGGCGTCGATAGAAGAAAAACTGAAACAGCCATTGTCCCTGCAGAGACAATGACCACGTTGGCCGCACAGATGGCCACAGTGACCTTGATCCTCCAATCAATGGCAATTAACCAAGGAGCCATTGCCCCACAATCAGTGCAACCCGTGACACCAGCTCAAGTGGCCGCAATCAGTTGCGTCAATTGTGGAGGGGCTCAAGGAGCTGACGTGTGTCCATTGAACCTTCAGCAAGTGTGTGCTATCCAGAACAACCCCTTCAGCAACACCTATAATCTGGGCTGGAGGAGCTATCCTAACTTCGATTGGGGAGGCAATCCCAACCTAGGGGGGCCAGTGAACCATCAAGGGGGCAGTAGAAGAAATCCCCCTTTTCACCACAATCAAGGGCAATCAAGACCGCATAACCAGCAACCATCATCATCTAACACCTCGGGAGGCTCGTTAGAGATGCTGCTGAAGCAGTATATGGATAAAAATGATGCAGTGATGCAAGCAGAAACATCTTCTATAAGGAATCTAGAGATCCAAGTGGGCTAGCTGGCCTCTAAGCTAAGAAGTCGAACACCGGGAACATTGCCCAGTAATTCAGAAGCCCCAAGATCTACAGGGAAGGAGCAATGTCCTTAAGACATTGAGCAGGCAAGCCTGACTGCCTGCGGAGATGTGGATTGTGATCACCAGGACAACGCAATTTTCGGTCCATATCTCAATAGTATGTTTAATACTTTATTGAATTTCTATCTCTTTAAATTCTAAATTCTGTCTTCAATTTTGCATTTAATTCAATTTTGACTTTATGAATTTATTTCCTCATTCACTTCTCTACATTTAATTCTGTTTCGTCTTTAATTCTTTGACTTTTTTGTAATTAATGCGTTGTACTTTAAATGGTAAATGATCGAGTAATAAAAGAAAATCTATTGCCACAAGCCACAACACTGGCGTTGATGAAAAAGATATAATAAAAATAATAACAAAAACATCTAACAACAAATATGCAAGGCGGCAATGGACGCATATCAAACCAATCAGGAATGCTTTGCGTTCACCTAACTCAACTGTATTGAGTTGAGAGGTGTGTTGCGCTCGCATATGTCCTTTCCCCGTCCTTAGCCAAATGCACTATGTTGAGGTATCCTCCAGAAATGCGTTGGTTAAGGGGTGTGTTACGGGGATATATGCGTTGTTGCCCGTCCTCTGCAAAGATACAGTTGCGTTGGTGAGCACAATGCGTTATTCTTTTTCATGTGTCCATTCAAATAAAATATTAAAGAAAAATTCGTTTGGCAATTTGGGAAGAAGTCCAATCGGTTCGTATCGCCAAGCAATTATGACTTGGCAGACGAAAGGACATTTTTTCTGAAATTCCATAAATGAGGGAGGTGGAACGACGTACCTGTTGAGTTGCTCGAGGCCAGTCGCCTAAAAAATCGCGTTGGGCCCTACCACGACCCAACCTATAAATACGACCTCCTCCTTCATTGGAAACCCTTTACCTCACTTTGGCAAACCAAAAACCCTAAGCGTCTTGCATCCCAAACCTTTCTTTCTCCCTAGCAGCTCGAGTTTTTACCAGACCTTTCCAAGCTCATATCCATGGCTGATCAAACCCCAAACCAATCTACTTCACCTTCCACCCCTGATCAAGTAGCCATGCGAGAGGCAGTATTCCTGGCTGCCAGTCGCAGGCTTGCCGCCCAAGCCCACACCATCCCCATACTCGTCGGAAGATCCTGGAGAAATCCCTTGACCGTTAGTCCTCCTGTGTTCAAAAGAAGAGGAAGCACCGAGAGCATGCCTATCCCAACACATGTCGTCTCCACTGAAAGCGAAAGGAAGAGACGCGACGATACAGAGGTGTTTGGCAACATCCTAAGTACCTTGGAGCAAGGAAGTGGACTACCCGAGGCAGGGGTTGTAAACCAACCACTACCTACGGAGGAGGAGGCGGCGGTAGTGGCAAATGAAGCAGTGAATGATGGAGTAGTGGTGGTGAAAGAAGTGGTGGTTGAAGAAGAAGAAACGGAGAATGATGTTCTGGTCCCTGGGACTCAGGAGGCAACTGCCATCGCAGAAATTTATAACAAACCTCCAAGAAGAAAAGAAGAGGAAATTGCGATCAAAGAAAGAGAAGAAGAAGAGATCGCAATCGAAGAGGCCAAGGAAGCGGAGGCTGCATTAGTGACCCCTGACATTGCGATGGAGGAGGTTGCAGGGGATGCGCAGCCAGAAGAGGCTGAGAAGGAAGATAAGAAGAAGAAGAAGGGAAAAAAGGCTGGAGAGGCGAAGTCTTCACATCATCACAAGGTAAGAAAGAACAAAGAGCAAAAGGATGATGATGAAGATGAAGAGGCCAAGAAGAAAAGGAAGAAAAAAGAGAAAGAGGAGAGAAGATTGCGTCGATGTGAGAAGAGGCGCCTGAGAGAAGAAGAAGAAGCAAGGCAGAGGGTTACGAGCCCTGAGAAGGATGGAGAATCAACCTCCATAAGGGAGGATAGGCGGAAACAGCGTAGTTGATGGAACTGGCGCAACCTGAAGCAATGCAATTGGTTGCAACGGATGAAGGAGAAGAAGCAGAGGGAACCCCCCTAATGCGACGTTGTAGGGAGAATGCGCCACAAGGGTCCAACATTGACCGTCAAAGGTTAATTTGGCGTTGGAAGAGGAAAAGAGAAAAAAAAAAGAAGAAGAAGAGAAGAAAGAAAAGATGAAGAGGGGCAAGCTCATCATCGCAGAGGGGAACAGAAGAAAAAGATTGGAGTTTGAGGAGATGCGAAGCAACAATGAGCTTACCTGACTTGAAGGGATCTGGAAGCACGAAGAGGAACGCTTATTGCTGGCCTCTGAGCAATTTGAAGAGGAGTTTGCGAGAGAATAAAGAGGAGAAGAAGAAGAAGAGAGGAGGAAGAAGGAAGAAGAAGACAGATTGTTGTTGGAGGAGAAGAGAAGGAAGCGCAAAGCCAACAAACGACGATTATATAAGAGAAAGGGCACAGAACTCACTGAGCGTGAGAAAGAAGAACAACGCAAGAAGCAGGAAAAGAAAGAACAACAACCAGCCTGTCTTGCGCTGGCAAATGGAAAGGCTATAGCAGAAACCAGTGAACTCGCGACGGCCAAGAAGCGATCATCAAAGAAAAAATAAAACGATGATATGTTGATCGAGATGGGCTTCTTTCTTGCGCCGAATCCACTACCTGACCTCATCACGAGTGTAATTGTGGAACATAGGTGGGACACATTCTGCTAGTGCCCATCCATAATAGTGCCTCGGGTAGTGAGGAGCTTTTACCGCGGGCGGCTACATGGAGATAGGGATGCAGTGACCTTTAAGGGAGATACAGTATCCTTCAACACAAGGGACATCAACAAAATTTATCAAATGAAGGATGAACCTGATGCGCCAGGGAACAAGATGATAGATGATCCCACAGAAGAGCAGATGAAAGATGCGTTGAGGATGCTAACACAACCGGGCACGAAGTGGTCGGTCTCGCCCAAAGGCATCCGTACCTTAGAGTCCACGTCCTTGCTACCGGAGGGAAGGCTCTGGGTTTACTTGGTTAAGAAGCGGCTGATCCCAACAACGCACAACAGAACTGTATCAAGGGATCGGGTCATGGTTGCCTACTACATAGCCCGCGGCATTCCTATCGGCGTAGGGCAGTTGATCGCGAGGCAGATCAGAGCATTAGTGGGGCATGTTCAGGGGCAGTACTTCTTCCCATGGATTGTTTCAAGTCTGTGCCTGTCAATGGGTGTAGGCGTTGATGAGGAGCCCATGCCAGAAGTCCACGACCTCATCAATATAAAAATCTTGAGGATGCTCCTCAAAGATTCTTCACACTACCCCAAGCTACTAGCAAAGAGGCCTGCGATCGATTTGAATGCACCGTTGGAACCCAGACCAAAAAGAAGACGAATAGAGGATAAGGGAAAAGAGAAGGTCCAAGAATCACCAACGCAAAATCCTGAACCTATGGACCCTCTTCCCTTAGTCATCCGGCCTCCAAGCCCTCCTAGCCCGCTAGCGCAACCCTCTTCCCCCTTACACGAGCATTTTATAAACCTTCTTCTTGTCCCCAACTCTCTTGTTATTTACCTAACAGCCCCACTTTCACCAACAACTTCATCACCACAACCCACCATCCCACCGCCGCAAGTTGATGACCCACACGATTTGGGTGAAGGCACATCCGCCCAACCCCAAAACGATGTTGGCGAGACATCGCAGGCACAACCATCCTCCACCTCCATGGCTGCTAAGTTAACTAAAATGAGAACCCTCTTCTCTCAACAACAAGAGTTTATCTCTCAATAGCATTACTTCTTCAATCAACGATTTGAGGTAGTAATGGAGCACATTGATGAGATTCAACGCAGACCTGCGATTTCAAGGGACGCACTCATTAATATGTAGCGCAATATGCATAGGATCTTCCTGCAACAGAGGCAGATAGCAGAGCGTAATCAAGAGTATTTCAACCTTCTTACCACCTATCTACATGGTCCAATGGTGCCTTCGCATCTAAGGTAGCACTTACTATTTGATGATACTCTTGTTGCACTGCCTTAACATCCCCCGTCGGATCCCCCTACTCCTCAACCTTAATGTTTACACCCTTTTCCAATATGAATATATATATTTTTTTCTATGCGGCCATTCTTTATTTGTATTCATTTCATTTATTATTTGTAAAGTAATCAAATTCTTTGACTCTTGTACAGGCAATAGAAAATTTTTTAATGCGTTCATTTGTAATTTATTTGTATCCTTTGTTAATAGTCAATACAATCAGAGTATATATTCACTCCACTTTTTGCCTGTGCCTCTTTCTTTATCTTCCTTTGCTAATTTTTGTGACGTTCTAAATCTCTTATTTTTACGATCTTCATTGCGTTGCTAAGATGTTTTATATGTTTATACTTAGACACATTTCCCATACTTAGTGAATTCTGACTAACACTTAGTTAATTCTTAGTTTAGTAGTACTTTACCTTTTATCTTTCAAAGTTCTGCTGAAACCTTCTTTTTGAAATTTTCTTCTAAGTGTTTGTCTAGTCTCTCCAAACAACACAATGAGGAACTTGCTCATCTTTAAATTTGAGGGTAGGGAAGGTCTAAGTAGATGAGATCAAGATTATATTGTATTTAAGAAAATGTGTCCATTTTCATTTTAAAAAAAATTTGCGAAACTCCAATGTCAGCGCAAGGGAAAACCTCAAAACTGTCCCAACCTGATAAGAGTTTAGTTGTAAAAGAAGCCTGCTCGTAGTTGGATGTTCGTATGACACCCGTAGGAGCAAGCCAAAACGAAGGTAGGTTTCCAAGAACAACGCAGTATGAAAAAAAAATAAAAGAATGCAAGAGACAACTCCTCTGATCCTCATGAGTTGAAGTTGAAATTGGCACACAACCATAGTTGGATGTCCGTATGACACCCGTGAGGATAAGCCAAAACAAAGAGTGTAAGCATTACCAACAGTCTCTAAATAAAGAAATGACACAAATTTTTTGCTCACCGCATATAGATACATCGAGTTGTTTTGACAAAGAAGAGATAAACATTCTATTTTGAAAACTAGAAAAGCATCTTTGAGCAGAATTTTGTCATATAGAAGAATAAAGTAGGGCTTGCTAAGAATTAGCAAGAATAGAAGGAAATTGCGATGTCAAGTAATGTGCCTAAGTGTAACATTTGAAGTAATCAATCGTCGCAAAAATAGAGGATAGAAATTGAGCATGATTGCCTTAGTAGAAGATATGCTTGAGGATAAGCATATATCTAAATTTGGGGGTGTGATAACTTGTAGAAATACAAGTTATTTATGCCACCTTATCTAGATATTGCGGCCAAAAGTTAGTAAATATGCACCTATTGTATGAAAATTAGCCTAGTATTACAATAATTATAAATGTTTACAATTACACCCACTAACACCATAAAGATGGAAGACAAGCTGAATTTTACTCTGTTTTGTAGAAGACCAAGTCATCGCTTGCGCTCAAGGCTCACGAGAAACTGATCAACGCATCTCTGTCACATTGCGCCCGTCAATCAACAATGAAGAGACGATTACCGCAATGATGGCGCAATACGATGGTCGATCCAGAGCTGTGTTACAATTGCATGCGATAATAAAAACAACACCGCATGCGAACCCATGATCGAAAGATGCAGCTGAGCAACGCAAAAGCGGAGGATTGAGACACATGTACAACTAACGGTTATGCAGAATTGACGATCTGATTGCATAACAAAAGGAATAATATCCCTCCATCTTCGGAATTGCCATAACAATCAGTGGGGATCACAAGGTCGGAGTCAAAGACCTGCACCTATAAATACCCCATAGATTTCAGAGAAAAAAAAAAGCTACTCAATACGGGGTAAGTGTTGCAAAACTGTTGAGAGAAAAGGTTGAGCTGAGTGCTTAAGTGAAGACATCCGGGAAAAAGATGAGATAAGGCCGAGAGGTGAATCTCAGATCTAATCTGCCAAACACCCGATTAAAAGCTCTATGCAAAGATCCCTACTACCGGTGGAGCAAGCCTGAGAGGGAAGCTCTTCCTACCATCAAATCCATCCTATCCAGCAAGCAGATCTCCATCGAATCAGTGCCAAGACATTGGCACTTGTTTGTATCTGTTCTATCTCTTTCATCGTTGTATTTCACTGTTTCTTTACCTCTGCATTCACACCATGTATCAGACGCTTAATAGAGATATTAAATGTTTCAAAAGCTTTCGTTTACCATTTTCTGTCTATTTGTGTTTACCCGTCAATCACTTTCTTCATGATGTCTTCTTAATTCCCTGATAAGCAATATGAATTAACCAAGTACTTGATCTATGTTAAAGATATAAAATGCATTTAGCTAAGGCATGCTAGACGACATCTTCACCTGTGAGAGCAGAAGTGAAGATGCCATTCCGACCTATCGAGAGAAGGTCAGAAGAATGCGTTAACTAAAGCAAGCAGTACTTCTAGACATGGAAGCAACCTTGCGTTTACGTTAGTCTATGTTTCACCATAGACATGTGGGAGCGTGGCCGATCACTGAAAGGTGTACGCCAAGAGAAGAGCGAAACAACATTTATAGCTTCAACGCAATTGTGAACTTGCGTTGTTATATTCTTTGTCTTTGTCTTTCTATTCTGTTCATAAGACTTGCCGCCGCATTCCACGTTCTTTGCATAACTTTCATAGCCAGCTTGACCCCAGCATCTTGTAACATGAAGCTTGTATCTTGTATCATCTAGCTTAGGTTTATTGTATTTTTATTTTATTATCGCACCTTTACTGCTTTACTCTACTTTATTGCAATTTATATACCTGTACAAACCAAACTTTTAAAGATTGAAAACCTGGTTGCATATATCATGAACATACCACAATAACCTAAATCAGTCCCCGTGTTCGACCTCGAATCACACCGAGAAACTTGCAGTGGAATTACACTTGGTTCCATCGTAAGGAAACTTGTGACAATGCATGGCATACTACATGAACATTCATAATTAACGCATATCTAGCGGTAGTATCGCATCATTTCGACATAGAACATCATCAATCATACATCTCAGTGTTAGCGTATATAAAACGGTCAACAGGGACTCATGACAAAGCTCTAGAAGGTGCTTGACTTCGTGCTCAGGAACGCATCGACGTAGAATGTGATCAGGTCCAAGTTGATATAGGAATGGGTCGTCCCAGAAATAAAATTTTACGTCGTGTCTTAGCTTCTTCTTCTGCTGGTAAGTATAGTCATTTGGTATTTGACCGCAAACGATGAAGTTCACAATGTCCGCATACCAGGGAACATTAATGTCGACTGACATCAGCAGCTCATCAGGGAATCTTTCCTCAATATCTTTTTCTTTCCCTTGAATCGCGCAATTCTCCATTCTTGACAAATTATCAGCGACTTGGTTCTCGGTGCCCTTCTGTCTTTGATCTATAGGTCAAACTCTTGCAAGAGCAACACCCACCGTATAAGCCTTGGTTTTGCATCCTTCTTTGTCCTCAGATATTTGATCGCAGAGTGGTCGATATACACCACAACGTTTGTTTCGATTAAGTACTGATGGAATTTCTCCAGTGCAAATACCACTACGAGCATTTCCTTGTCTGTGGTTGTATAGTTCTCCTACGCATCATTCAATGTTTTGCTCGTATAATAGATAGGATGCAATACCTTGTCCTTGCGTTGACTCAACATTGTGCCCACTAAATAACCGCTCGCATAACACATCAACGCAAATGGTTTCTTCCAATCCGGCGCAATCAAAATGGGTGTGGTGACTAGCGCATCTTTCAATGTGTTGAATGCTTCAGTGTACGCATCATCAAAATTATATTCTCGGTCAGCTTCAAGGAGCGCACTCAGGGGCCTTGCGATCTGGGAAAAGTTGCGAATAAATCTTCGATAGAACCCAGCATGTCCCATAAAGCTCCTAAGTGTTTTCACGTTCACTGGTGAGGGTAGCTTGGAAATTGCGTCGATTTTTGCCTGATCACTTCCAATCCTGCCTTCGAGATTTTATGACCCAAAACAATTCCTTCTTCAACCATAAAGTGGCCTTTTCCCAATTCAGAACAAGGTTCGTTGCCACACACCTCTTCAAGACTTTCTCGAGGTTAGCTAAACAGAAGTCATAATTATTGTCGAAAACTGAAAAATCATCCATGAATACCTCGACTGACTCCTCCAAGTAATCTGAAAATATTGCCATCATACAGCGTTGGAAAGTGTCTGGCGCATTGCAGAGTCCAAATGGCATGCGTCGAAATGCAAACGTACCAAATGGGCATGTGAAGGTTGTCTTGTCTTGATCCTCCGGTGCAATTGCTATTTGGTTGTACCATGAATAATCGTCAAGAAAACAGAAGAATTCATTCCCAGCAAGTCTATCTAACATTTGATCAATGAGCAGGAGTGGGAAGTGGTCCTTTTTAGTGGCCAAATTTAACTTGCGATAATCCATGCAGATTCTCCACCCCGTAGTCGTTCTTGTGGGAATTA
>NC_143488.1:88465574-88496365 GCF_027475165.1 Benincasa hispida | reverse complement strand
ATAAAATAAAGCATACTGTTTTGTGCAGTGCAAAGCTTTGGGATGTAAGAAGAAACCAGGATGTTCTTAAACCTAAACCATTAGCTGAATTGGATGGACATAGTGGACCAGTGAGCTTCCTGCACATGGATCCCTACAAAGTTGTTACGGGATGTCCAGATGATGTTTATGTACACGTCTGGGAGGTCAATTCAGGCGCACCGGCGAATTCTTTGAGTTGTTGGTTCGGTGACTATAAAGAGGGCAGCACGACATTATCCTCAATGGCTGCTGATGGGTGTAGAATTGTCACTGCCTCTTATGATGGTGATATTGGAATTATACGTTGTATAGATTATACCAATGCTCTTCGTCCTATCATTAAACACGACGAGGTTGTCTCAAAATTTTGGGATTCACACTGCTACAGTGATAGCGATGATTCAGATCTTTAATACATGTCATCAGTGAGTTGCGAGGGTTTCGTTTTCTCTTAGTTCCTACCGTTATTTAAAGCCGTAACTTCTCTTTACGTAGGTTTTAGAAGGAATGAGTTTTTTTTGTTGTTGTGGTGGTGGTGGTGGTGGTTTGTGTGGATTGTAGATAGTATAGTGGGATATACAACTATTGAAGGAATTAAAGTGAATTTGAGATGGCAGATTCTTTCCCCTTGCAGTGATAGTTGAAACTAAAGTAATTCCTATCCCAGAGCTTACCATTTTATGGGAAACAAAGTTCATTGATAGTATGCAATTTACAAAAGGGAGAAATCACAAGTTACAGAAGAAAAAATTTCCCCATATTGGATAATAGAGAGCTTAAGCTATACTCGTTGAAAGGAAAAGCATGTTTATACCAATGTAGATCATGCAAAAGAATGTAATCAATTAGGACTTCATGGAGTCTTTCTTTGTCTTGAGAAATGTTTCAATTTCTTTCTCATCAGATAGAACAAAAAGGCCTTGTTTATGTTTAACCACAGAAGAAGCTGTTTGGCCTCCTTGAAAGGGTGATGCCTAAACACAAGTTTAAATTGATTCAGACCTCTTCACTCAATGTTGAACTAAAAAAGGACTTAGCAAGCTATCATTTTCTTGAAACGAACATCTCCATTACTTTTTTCACTTGATTCGGAAGAAAAAGTGCCATGTAATTCTCTCTAAATAATTAGAGAAAAATAGAGGAAAAAAATGAAATAGCTGCCCAAATTGATGAATGTTAACTATTTTGATCTAAATATTCCATTCATCTTGTATTTAATGAAGTTTAGATTAGCAATATATGATAACAATCTTTTAGTACAAAATTAATAGCTCAATGGTAATTGATACGATATTTTTCATTAGAGATTGAAAGTTTGATTTTCATAATTGTTGTACTTAAACAAAGTCTAAATTAATTTCTGATTAACAAAATTGAGTGTACCAAATTTATAATTTTAATTGTTATAGTTAGTCTAAAATTTTAAAATAATTAAGGAGAGAAATTAATTTCTATTTTCCAAAAATATAATGTTTTAAAAGATAATTCTCTCTTCTCTGCAGAGGAAAGAAGAAGAAAAAGAGGAGGAATCAATAATCTAATTTTGTTGCAAATTCCAATGTCCTGGTTGACTCGTCAAGAGACAACACTGGACTCGCTCCCACTCAATACGATCATCTCCGCCATTCTTCTTCCTCAATTCCTCTTCAATTCCTCTTCAATTCTTCCTTAATTGTAATGGGTTTTCTTCTGAATCCATAACAGAACCATAATCATCTCATAATCACATCCATTTCCTCATCTTCTCCATTTCCAATCAATCAATCCAATCCAATCTAAAACCCTAAAAATGCCCACCACCACCTCCGCCGCCGTCGCCGCCGCGGCGATCCTCTTTCTGTTCATCATCGCCACCGCCACTTCCGCTCCGATCCTCGGCCTCGATTCATTTCTCGCTCAGCAATCTCGCTTCGACCCACATGCCTCCAACGACACATTTCTCTCCCTCTCATCGTCCCTCAAGAAATCTCTCTCGGTTTCTTCTTCTCCTCCTCCTCTCATCCCTGCTTTCATCTCTTCTCTCCTCTCTCTCTCCCTCTCTTTCTCTCTCCATGTCCGTCTTGTTGGTGATTTTCCCTCCGATTCATCGACCCATCTTTCCTCTTTCCTCTCTGCTTCTCTCCCTTCTGATCATTTTCATGTCATTGCTCCTTTTGATTCGTATCAACACCGTCTTGCGGTTAAACATTCTCTCCATCTCGATGTATCTCATGCCCCCTCTTTGGCTTCTCATCTATCTGAGATCTTGAAATCTGAAATCTCTAATACTGCTTCTAGCCTCCGATCTTCGCTTCTTGCTGTTCCTTATGAGTCTGTGGACCGTGTCATAAAGCAGGATTATGAGAAGGAGAAATCCGGTCAAGGGGTTTACATATATTTGCTTAATTTGGGCTCTCAATCGAAGCCATATGCTTACAATTATGGCCACGGGGAATCATCCCCTGGTTTTACCAAGTGTTTAGGAAGCATTTGGACTGGTGGAGAAAGGTATTTGTGGGTTGATTTGGGTGCAGGGCCTGTTGATTATGGACCGTCGCTTTCTGGAGATGGGGTTCTTCCTAGAGGAGAGTTTCATCCTTTGGCGACCTTGCATGGCCGGCCGAAGTCCCAGAAGGCGCTGCTGGCGGATTTGGCATCGTTGGTTTGGAGTGCTTATCAGGTTCATTTAGTTCCTTCTATGAGAATTCCTGTTCCTTTTGAGAGTTCATTGGTTGTTCAATTTGTACACATATATGGATCTGAGAGTAGTGATGGAGGTGATTTGGATTGGAAGTCTATTGAGAGAACCTTGAGGGATGGTGGGATGTTGTTGGGTGAGCAATCTTTGAGCTTTAAGACTTATAGTGTGAGCTATGCTAAGTGCCCAATTTGTGCTTTTGCCATTTCTCGGTCTACGAATTCATATACTTCGAGGTTTTTGTTTGATAACTATACTTTGATTGTGAACGAGTATTTGGATTCTAAAAGATTGCATCAGATTCTGTCTGATTCTGCTGAGGAGTTTAGAAGGGCTGGATTCCCCGAGGAGGAGGAGATGGCTAGAGTGATTCCGGTCTATGTTTTCGATTTGAATTTGAATACAATCTTGTTGCTTGATCGTTACCATCAATCTGTGGCATTTACAGACATGGTTATTGCTGTAAGGACTAAGAATACTCAGACTGTGAGTGATTATAGCTGTAATGGGCGCCATGTATTTACACATACAAGGGACCTTGAGAGGCCACTTATTGGTTCAATTTTACAAAGTATGTGGGGAGTGTCGCCTACCCACTTAGCTTGGAGCTCAAGGCACAACGACACCATTGTCGATTACTCGTGGAGCATCGGGCAAACTCCTTTTGGTCCATTCTCAGAGGTATCAACCTTATCTTTTGTTCAGAAGGATGCAGGGAGGAGAAACCTTATATTGACAACATTGAATAGCAGTATCACTAGTGCGATTGATGTTCTTAACTCTGTAGCTGCTCATGGTGGTGATAGAAATCTGCTAAAACCGAAACAACGCACTGAGTTCATACAGCGGTGGAATCTTTTCAAATATAAGCTGGACAAAGTGGTGTCTGCAATGTCGCATTTTGACTTCGAGATGGCTTTGTATTACGTAAGATCTTCAGATCATGACCTTTACACGCTTCACTCCATCGTCTACAATGCATCTCAAGAACTGGAGGCATCGTTGGTTTGCTTTAAAGACCCTCCATTTCCCTGGGGTTCTGTGTCAGTATCTGTAGTACTTTTCTTTGCTTTCTTATATGTTTACACAAAAAGGGATAGAATTTTGAAGAACAAAAGGAAGCAATTTTGATGCTAATTAATGGGTTGCAGAGTATGTATTACCGACAGCACATTATAAATGTAATTTCTTTGCAGAGTTAGATCGAAGCATTAGGATGTTGAATTCCATCACTGAACCGATTACTTTTTTGATTTGGCAATTTGCTTGAGTTCTGGGTTATTACTTTTCTGTGATTCTGCAATATTTGAGATTCATGTAGTTGTTTTCTCTTGGTTTATCCATATTCGTTATAGAACAGATCTGAATAGAGAAGAGGGAAATGTTGAATAGTTGGTTTACTTATGTCCACAAAAATACAAAGAAAACTGTCGACCGATCGAGTCGAGTTCTAACTCCCATATTAACATGTTCAATACGATGATATTAACAATGACATGAAGCACACTTTCAGGCTGCTTTGAAACGATGAAATGTGCCATTGAAGTACGAATGAAGCTCACTTTCTTGCAGCTCTTTGTTGGAGCTGCAAACTAATGGTACATCTGTAAGTCTATCACAGAAGATATCTCCAAACTCGTCAAATACACTGTCGAGCTGCACTCGAGTCTTTGCCTCTTCTCCATTATCAGCCTCATCCACTGAGAGATTTGAGTTGGTCTCGACCAGTTTCTTGAAAATTGATGATCGAAGAAGGAGGTCGAGTGCTGATGCAGAAGAAGATCTAGCATAAGCATTGAGCGGGGTGTTGCAGCTCTCGAGAAGCTCTTGCTTTTGAAGGGAATGAAAGGAATCGATGTCGTAGTGATGGTTTTTGAAGAGTGAAGTTTCATCAGCTGGGATTGAGCTGGAGTTGCAGAGCTCATTGTGGGGGTCTGTTGCCATATGGGCTTCGCTCTGGGTGGCGGATGGCGGCGGAGGAGGCTTTAGCCAGGCCATGTAATTGCTCCAGTCGAAGTTGGTGACTGCATTGATCCCTCGGTATTCAATAGCGGCCATATCATAAGCTCGAGCAGCTTCTTCTTGAGTGCCTGTGGTGGAAAGATGAAACAAATTTGTGATTAGTATTCAAATTCAACATGACAAATCTTGTACTCTTTACTCTATAAAAGAGAGTATTAAGAGTAACATAAATTTAATGGTTGTATTAATTGTATTTCTGAATGACTTAAATTTATCTTTTTTCCACTAATTTGACATTATACTTTCTATGTTATTAGAACAAACGATATCTACAAATAATTTGATTTGATCTTCTTTAACCTTTCACCAATTACTAAGATGACTAATTTATACTTAAAAACATTCGAGTAGTGAAGAACATAGTTATGTTAATGTTTTGTTAGAAGAGTTATTTTAAAGAAATATTTTTTTGTCCCTAAGTTTTGTATATGGTTTCTATTTGGTCTATAAAATTTAAAATATTATGCTTGTACTTAGTTTTGAGGTTGGTTTCTATTTGTTAACTATGTTTCAAAATTATACATTTTTTATACTTAGTTTTGAGTTTAGTTTTCATCTAGTTATAGGCTTTGAGTTTTATATTTTTATGCTTGAGTTTGTATTATGTCCACTTCTAGTCCTTAATGTTAATTTTCTATTAGTCAATTAAAAATTGAATTACTTATAATTAAATTACTTTTCAATAATTTGTATTATTTATTTTTTTTTGTTTACTATCAGGAATAGAACCACAGACCTCGTGGTTACTAACACACTCATATGTCAATTGGACTTAAAATTTGGTCATTGAGCTATGATGATTTGACCGCTAATTTTTACTCGGTGTTAGAATTATTTCAAAAATCAACATCATAATTATTTTAAATTAAATAGTGGAAAGTTAACACCAAAGACCAAAAGCAAGTATTAGTTAATCAAGAGTAAAACTGAAATCTAGGCCAAATGAAAACTAAACTCAAAATTTAAGGGTAAAAATATGACGTTTTGAAACCTATGGATCAAATAGATACTATACTCAAATACTCTTTTTTATTATTTTTATTTTTTTTAGAAAAGAAACATTTTAGTCAATAAATGAAATAAGAGAAGACCCCAACTAGATCCATGAAACTATCAAAACTAGAAAATGAATCTCAGAAAAGATGTTTATTACGCTCACCACATAAAATCTAGAGAAAGACGCGAATAATAGCCAACCAAACAATCTTCCGTGTACCATGAAACAGATGACGCTTTGTGATATTATACTCAAAATTTAAGAACTAGAATGTAGCTTTTTCATTATTTTATTTATATATCAAAGTATACATTTTTTTAATATAATAATCATGAGTATTTGAGTTAGTTTGTGCACATCTTCTTACAATATAATAATCATGAGTACTTAAACCTATTATTCCCTCTGAGCTAGATTCTTATTAGCTATTAGGTGAACCCAACCCACAAACTAAGGCTTAATTTTGAAAAATATCGTCAAAATAGGCAAAAGAAAATCGTTATTAAATAATTTTTTAATAATAAGAAAGAAAATAAACTTTTTGTTTAGAATTACTCACTGTAAGTTCCAAGATAGAGGTATTTGTTCCCATAAACTCTCCCTATTCTTGCTTCCCATCTACCATTGTGATGGTGCCTGCATTAATTAAACATAAATTCACCAAAATTTCTATTTGATTATTTCCCCTTTTTGATTGGCTGTATAAATAACTTTCTAAGGAACATCACCAAATATAAGAACAAAAAAAACCTTCACCTTGCAACTCCTCTATACTTTGATACACCTCTTGAGAAGCCACTGCTCTTTCTGAAAACAAATCAGTTTATCATATGTAAATCAGACTTAATTAAGCTAATTAAAAACCCAATTATAATCTTTAATTTCAATCCAAAATTACCTTCTTAAAGAGGCTAAATATTCCTCCTTTGTCATTGTTTGCATTATCTCAATCTCTTTCTCATACTCTGATATCTACATTCATTAAATGAGATTGAAAATATTCATATTTCTTCAGTATACATATATTTAAGTAATATTACAAACCCTCAAGTTTAAAGGTATAACGACAACTATTTTCCTTTTTCTTCCTGTTTTGTAGTAATAGTTTATTTGTTAGACCTCGAGTAATATTCAAGTTGTAGCCTATCAACTTAAAATTTTTTATTATTAAGAATGAAAAATGGGTTATTTAACAAGAAGTCTTACAGGGAAATTAGTGATGGTTGTTACACCCCAATACTTGAGTGCTGCTAAATCATATGCTCTTGCAGCTGATTCTTCTTCATCATAAGCTCCTATCACATATATATATATAACCAAACACATGAGCATGCTATTTAATTAGAGAGATTAAAAAAGGCTTGGAATATTAATTTGAAGTTAATTAATTACTCACCAAGATAAACTGTTGGGAGATCAAAAGGATCGTCAAGATGAGATAGAAAAAACAAAAATTCAAAGAGATTTAGATCGCAATTAACCCCATAAGAAATTAAGTAAAAAGAGAGAGATCTATAAATTTGAAAATATTGTTAATACCTTGTTTGCCCTTCTTCTTCTGTGTCATATTCCAAGAAAGTTTATCCCATAAATGAGCTTCAAATCGACCCGTCCATCTGTGTCTGTTCATTACGATAGAATTGCTATGAGCACAAACGAAGATCATTACGTTTGATAATGTCTTAAATTTTCAAAAATCATATGGTTATCCGATAAACTGTTAATCATAAAGAACATTTTTATTTTTCAACATTGTTATATTAAATGAGAAAGTAGTGTTTTTAAACTTAAAATACAATTTCAATAATAACTTTCATATTTGTTAATGAAACATTTGAAGTCTTAACCAAATTTTAAAATCATAAATAAATAAAATCTAAAAAAATTGAGACATATTTGTTAACTATTTGACGGTATAAAATTATGTTTGTTTGTTTTTTACCCTTTTCTTTTTTGGTAGTTTTCATTTAATTTCATAAGTCATTTGAATTCTTAATCAAATTCAAAATAGGAACACAAATTTTTTCATCTTGATTCGTGGCTTAAAATTTAAAAATATTTGTAAAAACTAGATAACAAAATTAAAAAATATATATATATGGGTAGAAAAAAAATATTTATAAGCTTAATTTAGATTTTTAAATCATATGTAACGTAGATAACAAAACGAAGAAATTATGAATTACCTGCTAACGCCACGAAATCTTGAACTACGCTTCATAGTGGTGGTCGGAGCTTGATCAGATTGTTGCTTCGGCAACTGCTGCTTATTAGTTTGACCGGTGGTGGCGGCAGCTGGGTCTCTCCGCCGTCTCTTGACACGTCTTATGGCCTGAGTTTGACCTTCCGTCCAACATATTCTTAGATTCTCCTCGTTCTTCAGTACCAAAGCTGTCGCCTCCATTGCTAATTTTCTTCACCCTCTAATCTCACTCAGCAAGGTCTTCTTCAATTTCAATATATCTATCTATTTATATATATAGTATATATATCTGGTTTCTTTTTTCCTTTTTTTTGTATTGTTTTCAAAACCTCTTGTCATCTTTCTGTTTTTTAAATTAAAATTTACTTTTAAGACGAAACCAGATTGATGTTAAGTTAAATATTATAATAGTAACAGTTGTTGTTCGATCTTAATTTACTTTCAAATAAGTTCTTATGTATCGAGATAATAGGTCCGTCATTATTTCTAGAATGGTATGATGTTATATTCTCTTTAAATTTGGTATGTTTCTCACATGGGATTATATTGACTTATAATTCTCAACTCTCTCTGAAGAATTTATGTGGGTAACTGTATAAAAATTAGTGTAAAAAAGTTTTCATCTTTCACAAATAACACATTTTTTGGTCAATTATTTTAATAGGTTGCTATCTTGGCTGAGATCGATAATGAGATCAAAACAAAATTTTTAAAAGTGACACATTTGAACCATCAATTTTGTGTTTGGGGAAAATTTCGGTCAAGATAAGGATAGTGACCAATATAAGACTTATAGAGTAAAAGTTTTAAAGATTTTATCGTTTTGATTTTTTAGGTAAGTTGAAAATTTTAAGAGATTTTACGAGTCTTTTAAAGATATTTTTTGAAAAAAGGTCTCGAATTTTTTTTAAAAAAAATCTAGTGTGAACGACTAGAAATCAAAATGGGAACCAAAAGAATAGAAGAGAATAAACCCTCCTTCTTCCTCGGAGGAAAATTGACCCTACATAATGCAATAATAATGGACCAAAAACACTTATTTTTCTCTTCATTTTTATTCAATCTTGATCTTCTTCCTGGCCAATAATCACCTAGAAAGTCCAAAAAGTTGGCCATTCGAATGTAAAAGAAGTTAAATTTTTATTCTGGTCTCAGTATTGATTTTGACCGAGATAGCATCGAGGCGAGTTATTAAAATAATTGGTCAAAAAGAAAGTTATATTTTGTAAAAGATGAAAACATTTTTGTACTAATTCTAACAATTACCCAATTTTTGTCATCGAAAATGTTTTCATTTATTTTTATAGAATGAATCTTCTACTTTTGGTTCATGCGAGATTATGCTCGATCCTTAATAATTTTTAGGTTAAAATATCATTTTGATTTATGTAATCTGGAGTTTGTTTAATTTATGTTCTTATAACTTCAAATGTCTAATTTTAATCCCTATACTTTTAATAAATCTTAAATTTAATTTTTCGAAGTTAATTTTTTTTTATCAAAATTAGTTAAATAATAATTATCATTTTTTAAAAAAATACAATATACGATTATGTTTCTAAAAATTATTGTGAAAATATCGATAGATAATTAAAAGTTTTTGAAACAAAACAATAATACAAACTATATTATAAAGACTAAATTTAAAGATTTATTTAAAATGAGTGCGAAAACTAAAATTAGACATTTGATAATATATAAACTAAAATTGAATAAATTCTAAAATATAGATACCAAAATAGAGGTTAATCTATAATTGTCCCATTGTTTTATTAAAATTTACCCCGAAGTGCTTATGGAAACACCATTATTTGTTCTATTAAAATAGGGATTAGCTCTATTTTTATTATTTTTTTTGACACAACTCTAGAATTTCTTTCTACCTTTTCTTAATTCAAAATAATTTCATGTTTTTCATGACTTATTTAAAACAAAATATCACACTTATTTATTTGTTAAACTATCATATTTTAGATCGAAAAGATGAGAGACTTCATAATCTTTAAAAATATACGAAGTATTCCTATTATTAATTAGACTTAGGGTGAAATTCTATAGTCTATATTATTCTAATGTGGTATTAAAGCTAATATAACTCGAACGAGGAAATCTAAAGAGACAATATTGGAATGGAAGTAAACAACAACATTAAAACTTAGGATAAAAGTAAATATAAAAAGACAAGTGGAACAACAGCCAAGAATTTGAATGGTTGGCTAACAATATTAGTTAATCAAGCATTTCAATATACAATTAGTGGGGATTGGAACTCCATAAGAGGAGGGTTGATAATATCAAGGTAATGTTATGAAAAGACAAAAAAAAAAAGCCTTTGTTGTCTATATTCTGTCTTCTTCCATTTTTAAAACACACAAGTTTTCAAGTTTGTTTTTGTGTCAGCCGGTATTCTGATTAATTTCATAGCTAAATGTCACCAAAGTGCTTCCAAAAATCACTGAAATTGAAAGTTTTGTATTGTTGTGTTTGGATTTTAATGCTAACTTTATGTCTCAAATTCCCATTGACTATTTAATCTCATTTGGAAGATTGCTCAAATCAACTTTCTCCTGAAAATGTTTTTTTTGGAAAATGGATTGAAATAGATCTTATTTGATAACCATACAGTTTCTAGTTTTTATGGTTTTAAGTCTATAAATACTACTTCTAGCTACAAGTTTCTATATTTTGTTATTCATCAATATTAATTTTTTTAAAAAATGAAGTTAAGTTTTAAAAAAATTTAAAATAAAATTATGGTTCATGTTCTTGCTTTTAGAATTTAGCTAGGAATTCAAATGTTCTTTTAAACAACGAAAATCATGAATGAAAAATTGAAATAAAACAAACACAATTTTTAAAAGTGGAAAACTAAAAATGAAAGTGTTATCAAATGAATCTATATTTTTAGGGTTATTATAAAAATACTTTTAATAGGTTTTTGAATTTGCTTTATCGCCAAATTAAGTTAGCATAATTTAATGAAAATTGACAAATACTAATCTTCTCCTTGAAGTTAAAGGTTCAAATACCTATGCATCTACTTTTTATATAACTTCACAACAAAATTCTAACACATTTAAACATGTAATATCATATTTAATAGACTTGTTGGTTAAAATTTTGTTTTAAAGAGAAGAATGGAAAGTTGAGTTTTTCATGGATTTTGTGAAAAGGAGAATCCCACATTGCTTAAATCAAGAAAGGGGAGTTCCTTCATATATCCTCACCTCTAATTTTGGTTTTGGGTCCCAAGGGGTACCTATATTTTAGAGGGGTGAGAAGATAGACAAATGAGGATTGATGGTCTTTCCACATGCATGTTGCGACTGTCTGGTCAGGCACGATGAGGTGAGGTTTAAATAAAATTATTTTTTGTTCTATTCCATTTAATATTATTTTCCCACCCATTGGTGCATCTCTCATGCTCGGTCACTCGTCTCTACACCTTTTGTGTGTTTTCATTGGCCCTCAAGCCTATTAATTGAATCGCTTTCAGAGAAGCAAAACACGATCCATTCTCTTCTTCTCTTCTTTTTGTTCTCTGATTCACTTTTGTTTCTCGAGCAAAAAGTAGAAAGGGTGTGAGTTTTTTGACCGGTTCTAGTGCAATTCCATTTGAGACAGTACTATATGGGTTGTTTTATCCTGGGGACAGCGTGGCCATTGTTGAATTGCTTGCACGAGGGCAGAGCCATAAAACGTCTTAAAAAGAGTGAACTCCACGACTTAATCTGTAATAGTTTTCTCTTCTGTAGGTTCATTTTCGACTTCCCATGCCGTTCAAGCCATTCGATCACAATTATCTTTTGTCTACCGGAGGTAGCCATTCCTACAATTTTAAGACGCTCGTCCATCTACTGCTGTTGTGATGGTCCTTTCAACTCATAACGATGTTTACATATCCTCACCTCTAGTTTTGGGTTTGGGCCAGGGGTACCCATGTTTTAGAGGAGGTGAGGAGATAGGCAAATGGGGATTGGTGGTTTTTCCACATGTGCGCCGTCACCGTCCGGTCGTACGGGGTGAGGTGAGGTTTAAATAAAATTATTTTTTCTATTCCACTTAATATTATTTCTCTTTTTTCTCAAACATTCCACGTTCAACCGCGCAATTCGTCCATTTTTTCCTACCCATTGGTGCGCCTCTCGCGCTTGGCCGCTCATCTCCCCACTTTTCGCGCGTTTTCGTTGGCCCTCGAGCCTAAAAATTGAATCATTTTCAGAGAAGAAAAACACGATTCATTCTCTTCTCTCTATTCTCCAATTCATTTTTTTTTTCCGGAGCAAAAAGTAGAAAATAGTGTGAGTTTTTCGACCGGTTCCAGTGCAGTTCCATTCGAGATAGTACTATCTGGGCTGTTTTATTTTAGGAATGGCAGGCCATTGTTAAACTACTTGCACAAGGGCAGAGTCATAAAACGTCTTAAAGAGAGCGAGATCCGCGACTCAACCTATAACAATTTTCTCTTTTGTAGGTTCATTTCTGACTATTGGGCTTTATGCCCTAAAACTTGTTGATAGTAAATGTTATCAATTGACCATCATCAATAAAGAGTTGTCGATGTTAATTCAATAAATTTTATTGATTGTGTTGTATTCTATTTTATCTTAATAACCCTAAATAAAATAAACTAACATCCAAGACAGCCTTATGAGTCTTGAACTGTATGTGGAGACATATAGGGATCAATGTTCAAGAAACAACCTAAAGGGTCTATAGTATAGGGATAAGGCTGGGCACCTTATCCTGGTGACACTATGGATACGACTCACTTTGTACTTGATACAAATACAATGATCCAACGTGTTCGTGTAGGTGACACGTGAGTGGGGGTAGCCTATGCAATGAATTTACATAAGTCGACCCACAAAATAGTAACCACTAGATGTAACGTTGTTAACTAGTTTGGTTTCTATTTCAATTGGATGACCTAGGAAACTTAGTATTAATCCTGAGTGTATTATGGACTCATGTTCATGAGGGATTGTCCTTTTATTTGTATGGGTGAGAGTGGCCAACTTTCCGACTCAATAAGCCTATCATTTTGGGGATAAGACCGAGTGAGGAGTTGAGAACATAATAATACAAGATGGAATTCACTTATTCCCGACTTTAGAGTAAGTAGATGAGTGTTTCCTTAAGTGGTATCTCTGGGACTTGAACAAAGGGTCCTACCCTCTCATTTGCCTGAGAGGAGTTTCTGTTTATTGGTTGGACCATAAACAGGTTGTTCATTAGAGGAGCATTGGTAGTTAAGGATATAGAGGTAATCCAAGGGTAAAACGGTAATTTTACCTAGTTGGTGTTATGAACACTTGTGAAGGACTAACTTGCTATTATTGGTCTATATTCGTAGACACAAAAATATATCTGTAGTGAGAAGAGTGCAACTGTGGGTCTTTAGTGAAGTGTACCTACAGTTAACGAATATTGATTAATTTGGTTAACGAGTTTAGCCAATTAATCTCATATTGTTGGAGCTTCTAAACTGCAGGTCCACTAGGTCCCTCTTGGGTTTTATGTCCTAAAACTCGTAGATAGTAATGTTATTAATTGATCGTCATCAATAAAGAGTTATAGATGTTAAATCAATAAATATTATTGTTTGTATTATTGCCTATTTTGTCTTAATAACCCTAAATCCAATAAACTAACATCTTGTAAGAGTTAAATAACATGCAGCGGAAGTATCAAGGATCTATAAGCATTCTAATTCACTAATTTTGACAAAAACTAGAGCATGCTCTTCATAAAAAATGGGTTTTCAGAACATACCTTTGATGAACTCTCCAAGAAAACGTCTGTTCAGCTGTTGTCTTCATTTGATATCAACGTGACCCATCTCAAAGCCTTTCCTACTATGCTCTTGGAGCTTTAGCCAGAGTTGTGGGACTCAAGAACTGCTTGAAGATGTAAAGAAACAAGAAAAGCTCATAGCAGCAAATTGAAGAAGACAATTTCTTCTTCACCGAAAATTCTCTTTTCAAAATTATGTATTCTTCTTCTTCTCCAACAACTCCATTTTTCTTTATATATTTAGATGAATATGCAAAGTGATGGAATGCATGGCTTGTAGCTCATGCTTGGAGAATCAAAGTAGAGAAGATAATGGTTTTTGTGTGAGCATAAAGATGATGGTAATGGAGAAAATCTATTTTCCATTTTGTGCAACCATGCAAATTGTTTTTCCATTTTCTTTCTAAAACAAAAAATGACTTTTAAATCATTTTAATTCAAAAATTGATTTTCTTAAATTAATTTCATAAATTAATTTAAAAAGTTATTTAATTTAATATCAAATATTAAATTAATTTTTGCACAATAATCATCTTCATATATTTAAATCATATTTAAATATTTATTCTCTTGTTTCGTTTAATTTGAACGTTTCAAATTAATTTCTCAAGCTACCCTAAAGCTTACCCATTTACGAGCTAGTAGGGGGACCTCGCGGACCTATAGATCATGAGCTCCAACGATCCGAGATTAATCGGCTAACTCATTAGACCGATCTAACCCCCATTCGTTAACTAATGGGTGATTCCACTAAAGCCCATAACTGAACTCCCCCCACTGTAGATATATTATGTCCACTTGATATAACCATGATTAGTAAGTTAACCATTCACAAGTTGCTCGTAATAACGGTTGGGTCGAATCTCTGTTTGCCCTCGAAATTACCTCTTGTTCCTTAAGTTCCACTGATCACCTAATGAATAATTGATTTGTGATCCAGTCGACAAATCGAATCCCTCTCTGACCAATGAGAGGGTGAGACCTCTTGTTCAAGACCCAGAATCAGCACTTGAAGGGAACAACCTCTCTACTAACCTTAATCGAGTAGGAGTGAATTCTCTCTTGCACCCTATGTTCCCAGCTATTCATCCGGTCTTATCCCCAAAATGGTAAGCTTACTGAGTAGAGGCAATTGATCTACTCTCACCGTTTGCAGATCAAAGGATAATCCCGAACAACAGGAGTTCATAGTTAGCTCAGGATTAAGGTTAAGTTACCTAGGTCATCACTTTGAAATAGTTAGTCTTAAATAGTAAACAGCGTTATAAAGTAAGAGTGATAGGTTTCGTGGTTCGATCTTGCACAAAACTCATTTGCACAGGACACCCCCACTCCTCATGTCTCAACATGCACAAATTAGGACCACTTCGTATGTAGCACTTTACTACTCTTTGTAACAACTACAAAGTAGGCCGCATCTAATTGTATTACCAGAATAAGGTACCCAATCTTATTCATATACTATAGATCATTTTAACTATTTACTCGAACCTGATCCACTTGTATGTCTCCACATAAAGTTTAAGTATTCATATAATAGTCAAGGGACTTAGGTTTATTGGATTTCTAAAAAACAATATATTCAACAACAACTTTATCGAATTCTCAGAATAAGTTCTAATGTTTACAAACTACGAGTTTTAAGACATAAAACCCAACACATCCAAGGTTGTCTTATGAATCTTGAATTATATGTGAAGACATACAAGGATCAATGTTCAAGATACAGCCTAAAGGGTCTATAATATAGGGATAAGGCTGGGTACCTCATCCTAATAACACTATGGATACAACCCACTTTGTATTTGATACAAACGTAATGATCCAACATGTTCGTTTAGGTGACATGTGAATGAGGGTATCTTATGCAATGAGTTTGTATAAGACAAGACCACGGAATATTAACCACTAGATGTAACACCGTTGACTAGTCAGGTTTCTATTTCAATAGGATGACCTGGGCGACTTAGTCTTAATCTTGAGTATATTATGAACTTCGATTCACGAGGGATTTTCCTTTGATTTGCATGGATGAGGGTGGCTGATAACGGGTAGAAATGCACGTTATTACAATGCTAAGTTATTAAACAATGCAGGTTTGCATTGATAAAATATATAAGATTGCGTCCAAAAAACATCAAGTTTATAATATTGCGGTCACATGCGTTCATCGCATAGAAATAGTTAAATTTTGTATTTTTGTGCAGAATATGCGTTGACGCAAAGCGTAAAATGAGATCACAAGAAAGCAAAGGTCGAGCGCAGCGTTACCGCAAGGCTTTGCGGTGATTTGTGCTCACAAACATTTGCTCAATAAGGATTACCACATAGAGCCAGCGCAACTTGGTGGGCGCATCTGGGTGAAAAGCATAATTAATCACGATGGGATAAAAAGCTGATGACGGTCGAGTCCGAAATAAGTTGACAAGCTGCTAACGATAGCAAGTACACTCAGCTTTTTGGTGACAAATATTCGGCGCATCAGACAGAGAATTAAAGCCATCCCATCAGTGCAATCATAAGAGAGAAAACGCCTTTCACCCCGAAGCTCTATAAATACCAAAGGCAACCTTCAAAAAAGGAGTTCTGAATCAGATAGTTCGGATAGTTTGGGTAGTTAGAGAATTTTCCCTTAGATAGAATAACCTCGTTCTTAGTTTTTCTTTTATTTAAGGTGGGAGCAAGAGAAACGAGATTGTGCGGAGAGATCATTCCGGTAAACTTGGAAGAGTGCCGGAAGCGTCGAGATCAGAGAGAGGGCTAACTTCTGCAGAAGCAGGAATATCGTTTGAACATAAAAGAATCAACAGTGTAAAAGCCTTGGGAAGCAAGGGATTGTTACCAGACTCTCTATCCTTATCTTCTATTGTCATTTTGTACTTAAACTCATCTATAGAAATGGAATTTATTTCTCTATATATGTTCACTCTCTGTTTATTATGCATGAGTAGCTAAATCTGTCGAATGGGTTGAGAAACACTTTGCTAGCATAACTGGGGATCTTTATTCTATGCGATTATCTTGTATTATGTATGCATCATTCGTCCATTAGAGATACTCCGGAGGGTAGTCTAAGGGCAGAATCTAGGCTTGAAAAAGTCAGGTTAGAATCTAGGCTCGGGAGAGTCAGATTAGAACGCATAAACAAGAGATAGGAGCTTAGAAATAAGCACTGTTTGCTATTAACGCATCGCATGCATCCTAGAGATAGGATATGATTGTGTGCGGTCACCTTGTCTTTGTGTGCATCTTGCATCATCGTATAGGAAAAGAGGCTCTATGGACACTATTGCATTCAACACATGCATCCTAGAACTAAGAGCATCGCATTTGCATTGGAAAATGATTTGTTGTCGCATGAGTGTAGCATGATCGCATAGTTTGACGCACTCCCGGGAAACGCTAGCTAAAGACCTTCTCAACCCGTTCCTCCGCATACTCAGTGTATCTACCGTATAATCGATCTTTTCTCAAATACGTCGCATACATTTATTTTATATCGCAAACAACAACCCAAAACAACAATTTGATTATTTGGTTACCGCAAAGTCTTCTTAGAAATTATCACCGCATATTGTTTTCCCTAGTTCCTGAGTTCGACCCTGAACTTACCAGGAAACTCAGTGGGGTTTATACTTGGATTCCGTTGAGAAAACTTGTTTCTCAACGCATTCCCATCACCGCATTTCATTCCATTATTTTATAACATAAAATAACGCATCAGTGGCCGATTCGCCGACCCAATATACCTACCATTTTGGGGACAAGACCGAGTGGTAAGTTGGGAACATAATAATACAAGATGGAATTCGCTCATTCCCGCTTAAGGGTAAGTAGATGAGTGTTTCCTTAAGTGGTGCCTCCAGGACTTGAATAATACCCCTGTAGATACATCTCACTTCTTAAGTACCAT
The DNA here is from genome assembly GCF_027475165.1 of Benincasa hispida. Taxonomy (NCBI): domain Eukaryota; kingdom Viridiplantae; phylum Streptophyta; class Magnoliopsida; order Cucurbitales; family Cucurbitaceae; genus Benincasa; species Benincasa hispida. The sequence goes on along the minus strand of NC_143488.1, from coordinate 88,478,736 downwards.
TGATCCCTCTAATGAACAATACAACATAGTCCAACTATGTGTGGACACCTTTCGGGCCATAAGAAGGTGTGTGGCGCTACATCGTTCAAGTCTTGGAATCAGCCCTTAAGGAAGCTATCTATCTACTTACCCCTGCTTCAGGGAAGGAGTGAATTCCATCTTGTGTAGTTGAGTTCCCAGCTCCCAAATTAGACGAATCCCCAAAGTGGTAGGTTTGAGTCGGCAGCTTACTCGCACCCATGCAAATCAAAGGACCGCCCTCAATGGTAGGAGTTCCCAACTCACTCAGGATTGAGCTCATGTTACCTATGGTTATCCTAATGAAGTGAAGTCTCTGTCATGAACGGTGTTATATAACGAGACGTTAACACTTCATGGTCAGGTCTTATACAAATTCTTTGTATAGGACGCCCCTGCTCGCATGTCCCCTACACGAATGATCAGGATCAAACCATCAGTGACAAGTCACAACACTTGTAACTATTCCACAAAGCGGGCCGCATCCGTAGCGTTACCAGGATAAGGTTTACCTCCTATATTCATATATTACAGACCAATTTAGTTATCACTTAAGACATGATCCACTTATTGGGTTTTATGTCCTAAAACTCGTGGTATGTAAACAATGGAGCTTATTTTGAAAATTCAATAAAGGTGTTATTGAATATTTATATTGCTTGAATATAAATCCAATAAACCTAAAAGTCCCTTGACTATTGGATGAATACTTGAACTTTATGTGGAGACATAAAGGTGGATCAGGTTCGAGTAAATAGTCAAAATGATCTATAGTATATGGATAAGGTTGGGTACCTTATTCTAGCAACACTATTGGATACGACATGCTCTGTAGTTGTTACAAGGAGTTGTAAAGTGCTACAAACGAAGTGATCCTAATTCGTTCATGTTGGACACGAGGAGTAGGGGTGTCCTTGTGCAAAAAAGTTTGTACAAGATCGGACCACGAAATGAGTCACTCTTACTTTATAACGTCGTTTACTATTTAAGACTGACTATTTCAAAGCGATGACCTAGGTTGCTTGACCTTAATCCTGAGCTAACTATGAACTTCTGTTTATCTGGGATTGCCCTTAGATTTGCATAGGTGAGGATTGGCTCAATAGTGCCGACTCAATATGACTGTCATTTCAAGGGTAAGCCTGGATAGATAATTGGGGACATAGGGTGAAAGAGGAAATTCATTCCTACTCGCTTTAGGGATAGTATAGAGGTTATTCCCTTAAGTGCTAATTCTGGGGCTTGAACAAGGGATCCCACCCTCTCATTTGGTATGAGAGGGACTTGATTTTGTGATTGGATCACAAAAAAATTGTTCATTAGGGGATCAGTGGGGACTTAAGGAACAAGAGACAATTTTGAGGGTAAAATAGAGATTTGACCCAGCTGTTATTACAAACAACTTGTGAAGGGTTAACTTACTAATCATGGTTATATCAAGTGGACATAATATATCTACAGTGAGGAGAGTTCAACTATGGCTTTAATGGAGTGACCCATTAGTTAACGAATGGGGGTTAGATCGGTCTAATGAGTTTAGCCGATTAATCTCGACTCGTTGGAACCCATGATCTGTAGGTCCATGAAGTCCCCCTACTAGCTCGAAAATGGATTAGCTCTAGAATAGCGTGATAAGTTAATTTAAAACGTTGAAATTAGAATCAAACGGAATTGGAGAAAATATATTTAAATATGATTCAAATATATGAAGATGAATTTGTGTAAAAATTAATTTAATATTGGATATTAAATTAATTAGAATTATTTAAATTGTTTAAATAATTATTTATTAATTTTATTAGAAAATTAATTTGTAAAATTAATAAATTTTTATTTTAGAAATAAAATATGATTTTAAAATAAAAATAGATTTTAGAAATTGAAAAATTACACAAAATTGAAAATGAGTTTTTCATGTTCATCTTCAACTAGCTTACAAGGAATCCACCTCTTCCTTTGGTTTACTCCAAGCATGAGCTGCATCTCATGCATCACATCTCTTTGCATGATAGTCTGCAATATATTGAAGAGATTGGAGTGAAGAAAAGAATGATGAACTGATTGAATTTTGCTGAAAAATTCGGATGAATAAGGTGTTCTTCAATGGGTTGGTTCAGTGAGCTTTCTTCATATTCCCTTTGATTCCAGCTTATTTTGAGTCCCACAACTCAATCTAGAGCACCAAGAGGATAGTAGAGAAGATCTTATGGTGGTCTACACAAGGATTTAGAGGATTTAGCAGCTGGAGATAAAGATTTCGATGGTTCGGCCAAGATATGTTCATGAAACCCATTAAACTCTATTTTAGCATTTTTCTTTTGAACCAAAATTAATGAATTAGAATGCTTATGGATCCTGTTCTCTTCTGCTGCATGCTGGTATTGATCCAACACCACTTGTATGTCACCATATACATGCTTAAGTTACATAAAGACAACCAGGGATTTTAGGACTTCAACCCCAACAGCTTCATCACTTTAAGTAGATTTCTGCGTTCAAAAAGCTTAAATTTTATAATTTAAAAAGATTATGAATTTTTGCATACTAGTGATCGCATAATGTAATTAATTGCATGATTTTCTTGTTAAGCTAACACATTTTATATGAATTTTTCCTAATTGTTTTAGATAAAATAAATAAAAAAAACGTATTTCAACAAGTTATTAGTGATAGTGTTAGCCAATCTGAGTACGCGAGCATCATAAGCAGTCTCAGATACGCTGCCTGATATAGTTTATGTTGTAGGATTACTCTGTAGGTTTATAAGCAGACCACGTATAGAGCATTGGAATGATGTAGAAAGGGTTATGAGGTACTTGAAGAAAATCCTGAACCTAAGATTACACTATCAAAAGTTCCCTGCTATCATGGAAGAGTTTAACGATGTTGACTAGAACTCCCTCTCAAATGATTCAAAACTACTAGTGGCTCTTTTTAATATAGCAGGTAGAGTTGTTTCTTGGAAGTCTAAGAAACAGACTATTTTAGCCCAATCTACGATGGAGTCAGAAATAATAGCACAAGCAATAGCTAATGAAGAAGCAGGTTAACTTAGAAGTCTACTATCAGAGATTCCCATATAGGAAAGACCAATACCATCCATATTGATCCATTGCGATAGTACTGTGTTTGAACTTGGAAATCGATGTCGTTAATTCGATTCCAACCCAAAACAAAAATATATATAAATCACGAAAATCTATTCTTATTCTAACAAGTAGCATAAGTGGCAAGTACGTGGTTGAACCACAAGGAGGCGTGATTTGTTTTGTTAAATCAATTTTTTAACTAGAGCAATAAATGTGGGGTTTTGGTGTGAAAGAGATAAACGTATGAAACATAAAATGCAAGGATAAATGTAATCTAGGATAGGGGTCTATCTAATTTATAGAGCAAGAGAGAGAACCCTATGCAATTACTATCATGGAATTCAATAATTAAACAAATATTCCATTCCATGCCTCAGAACTACTAAATCGATCTTGCTTAACTAGTTTCTACAAAGGCCGACAACCAATTAAAATCGAATCGATCTAGCATCTTAATTATTAATCAAGATTCGAAAAGCAAACCTTAACTAAACTATATGCTCTTAAATCTATTGAGTTCGATAGCATCCATATAGAATTAAAGTTCACATGCATGAAAATTGAGGCTTTAATTGTGTTGACTAATTGATTGGACAACCTAATTCAATTGATCAATTTGTTCTTGGAACCTAGGTTGAATATGCATTACTAAGATTCAAATCCACCCTATAAATCTAAGCATTCACATTCAATCCTATGCTCTTGGGGTAAATTCTAGCATAGACGAACAAAAGGAAATGCGTGAGCTCGAAATTAACTAGCAGAGGTATGCAATTATGATAGGTCATCAGTCCAACACATAAATGCAAATCTAAATTACATAAAAATTCAAAGAAGGCATATAGTTGAAGAATATCAAATTTAATCAAGGAAATCTCAAGAAATTGAATATAGGAACTCTTGCTTAAAGAAATTAGATAGAAATTACCTAAAAGGTTCATAGACAAACTCGAGATAAAGATCTGATCCATCGATTACAAACCAAAATAAAATGTAAAACCTAAGCTAAGATGCTAAAATCTGAAGGGAGAAGAAGGAAATTGAAGCTCCACTTCGGCCTCCATAAAATCAGCCTTTCTCCCTTTACCTAATTCAAAAAGAAAATATATATACCATAGGTGCAGCGTTGCAATGCTAGAAAGAGCGTTGCAACGATCTTGTCAGCAGCAACCCTCGAGCATTGGAGTGGCGTTTAACTCTAGCACGACGCTGCGTTGCACGTGCACGTTGGCGACATTCCGTTAAAAGTGTAGTGTTGCAACGCTCTTGGGTACCGTTGCAACGCTACCTGCATCCATGTGTTCTACCTTTCAGCGTTGCACTGGAGCGTTGAGCGAAGGTTGCGATGCTCCAATCAGGGGCATTTTGGTCATTCCTCCTCCTTTAATGCCCGAGTTCTCAAATCACTTCCAAATTGCTTCAAATTAATCCCGTTTGACTTCAATTGCTCGATTCTACCTCCTCGATGCCCAATACCTATAAAATAGGATAATTGACATTAAGAATTCATTAATTAGCCTAAATTAAGCTAGGAATTATAGCTCTTTTTTAGAGCTATCATACTACAACAATCGCAAAAGTTCATATCATTATTACAATGAAAAGAGACAACAAATACGTCATAAGTACAATACTATTAGAGTTTCTCATACAGACTGATGAAAACTTGGCAGATCCTTTGACGAAAGGACTAGCCAGAGAGAAGTTTTCAAAACCTCAGAAAGGATGGGGCTCATGTCTATAGAAAGATGAATCACATGTGAGGAAATCCTAACATGTAGACTGAAGATCCCAAGAAACAGGTTCAACGGGTAATAATTGATCACAAGTGATATGAAGTGAATCATGCTAATGAGATCAATATTTGATGCCAAGTGGGGTACCTAGCTACAGGAGTACTCCTGATAGAATCGCCTATGTGAATGTAGAAGTGGAGGCCGCTTCCTATGGAATTTTAGGCAAATTCTCTAAAGCATTCACTAAACAGGGATACACAGTTAGGCCTTAAAGCACGAGCTTTCAAACTGCACCCTAACAATGCCGTGTGTGAGATGTTGTTAGAGATAGACTTCAAAACCAATAGTTACTCTAGTATATTCTGAATCATCTATACTATGTAAAAGTTTAAGTCTAAGACATCTATACTTATGCACAGTGTTACACATACTGATATTGCTTGATGAAAGTGTTTTTCTTGTGTTCCTTAAATTTTCAAGTGGGGGATTGTTGGTGAAATTTTTTTTTTTTAAAGAGAAAAATGAAAAGTTGAGTTTTTCCTGGATTTTGTGAAAAGAAGAATCCCACATTGCTTAAATCAACAAAGGGGAGTCCCTTTATTTACCCTCACCTCTAGTTTTGGGTTTGGACCCCAAGGGATACCCATGTTTTAGAGGGAGTGAGAAGATAGGAAAATGGGGATTGATGGTCTTTCCACACGCATGCCGCCATTGTCGCAATATGTTAAATTGCGTCCATTAAGCATAAATTCTATAATATTGCGGTCGCATACGTTCAATGCATTAGAGCAGTTGATTTTTATATTTTTGTGCAGAATAATGCGTTAACACAATGCAAAGAATGTGATCATAGGAATATATTGGTCAAGCGCAACTTCATCGCAAGACTTTGTGTTGATCGTGCTCGCAAACATCCACCCAAAAAGAATCACCGCAACATGGTGGGTGCATCTAGACGAAAGGACAATTAAGATCGATGGGACAGAAAGCTGACGGCAGTTGGATCCAAATTAAGTTGACAACCGATAATGGTCACAAAGTACATCTAGCTTTATCGGTGACAATTATCCGGCGCGTCAGTCAGGAATTAAAGTTGTCCCATCTGTACAACCAGGAGAGAGAAGCCACCTTTCACCTTTGATGCCCTATAAATACCAAGTGCATCTTCAGAAAGGGGGTTAAGCAGTCGATTACTTCACATCACTTTACAAGTTTACACCTCTGTTCATAGTTTTCTTTTCCATTTCACGGCGAAGCTAGAGAAGAGTGGTGACGTCGGAGATCGTCCAAGGCGGCTCGAGAGAAAACCTTGGGGTGTAAGAGCAGAGAGCGGGTTGACTCTCGTGAAAGCGAGAATATCTTTAGAGCACGAGTAGAACAGTGTAACGCCTGGTTACAAGAAATTGCTCAAGGCTCTTTACTATACTTGCATTGTTATTCTGTACTTCATCTTATATCTATTCAATGGAAGTTCTATTTCTACATCTGCTCACTCTCTTAATACGTATGAATAGCTAAACTAGTTGAATGGTTTGAGAAGAACTAAGCTATCATGATCTAGGAAGTTTATTGCTTGCGATTATTTTGTTTTATGCTGTGAAAAATACCCCTTTAGAGTTACTCGAGAGAGAATCTAAAGAAAGAACCTAATGTCTCGAGAGAGCTAAGTTAGAACCTGACTTGAAAGAGCAAGATTAGGCTTGCATAAACAAAAGATAGAGACTTAGAGATAAGCTCTGTTTGTCAACTTGTATCGCATGCATCCTAGGAATAGGAGTGATATTATGTGGTCGCATATTTGTGTGAATGTCATGTTGTCATCGCATAAATAGAAATAGAGGTTTATGTGTAAACCCTATAGACTTATTACATATTTATCGCATGCGTTCTAGCCTTAGAAGTCGTGGCATTCATGCTGAGAGGTGGTTTACTATTGTATGCATGTTGCACGATCGCAAAGCATAAATGCATCTTAGGGAGAGTTAGCAGAAACCCTTCTCAACCCGTTCACCACATATTCATCGTATTTCCCGTTTACCAACCTTTCTCAAACTCTGCTGCATTTATTATTATTTTCATCAACGCAACAACTACCTAACACATGTTTATTTCACTGGTTACCGCAAGTTTTCATAAAACTCTCCAACGCAACTATTTTTACAAGTCCCTGTGTTCGACTCTGGACTTACCAGGAAACTCAGAGAAATTTACACTTGGATTTCGCTGGGGAAACTTGAGTGCACAACGCTATCCATCAACATATATCATCCACATTTTCCACACCTCATAAATTTAAGCATCAAGTTTTTGGCGCCATTGCCGTGGACTTCGACAAAATAGTTATTAACGGTAATTTTTGTGATTTCTTTGCAGAACTCTCAATCTCTGGCGAACTACGACCTAGAGATTGAGAGAACATTTCGAATGAGACTGAGAGAACGCCAACAGCAACCACAATCTGATAAAGAAGAGATGTCGGAGCAACCTAGGAATGAAGCACCAAACAACAACAATGTCATGGCAAATCCAATTTTGTTGGCAAATAATCGCAATAGGCCCATTAGAGACTATGCATCGTCAAACCTCTATAATTTCTCTCCAGGAATCATAAGGCCTGCCTTAGATGGAAGTAGATTTGAAATGAAACCGGTGATGCTGCAGATGATCCAGGCTGCAGGTCAATTCAGAGGAAGGCTTAGCGAGGATCCGCATGCTCATCTCCGAAGTTTTATTGAAATCTGCAATACTTTTGTGTTCCCGAACATCTCTGCTGAAGAAGTTCGACTAACCTTGTTTCCATTTTCTCTTTGTGATCAGGCTAGGAAATGGGCTTATTCGCTCGAACCAGGAGAGATCACTTCTTCGGAGTAGGTGGTGGAGAAGTTTATGAAGAAGTATTTCCCACCTACAGAAAATGCCAGAAAAAGAAAGCTTATTAATAATTTTGAACAAGATATGGACAAATCGCTCAGCGATGCCTGAGCGAGGTTTAAAAGGTTGGTTCGAGATTGTCCGCATAATGGGCTGCCAGACTGCCTTCAAATAGAAATTTTCTACCATGGTTTAAATCCTACTTCGCAGACCGCTACAAATATGGCAGCAGCTGGAGGTCTGCTTGACAAGACTTATGATGATGCGAAGAATATACTGGATTGCATCTCTAAGAATCATGAAGACTGAAGGGAGAGCGACCAGAGATTAAGACTCAAAGAGTTGGATGCAAATAACGGTGCTATTGTTTCATTGCAAAACTAAATGACCGCAATGATGAATTTGATTCAAGGAATGACGATCAGCAACCTAACACCGCAAGGTGAATCAACGCAATAAGTCAAAATACTGTAAGGTGTGCGACTTGCGGTGATGGGCATGCGATGGAGGATTGTCCACAAAACCAACAGTCTATATATTTTTTAAAGAATAACCTTTTCCGACACCTATAACCTTGGGTAAAAAAATCACCCAAACTTTGCTTGGAAGAATCAACAACAAAATTTTCAATCTGTGGCACAAAAAGAAGGGCCACCAGAGTTCAACGCAACAACGGTCAATAGAGCAAGCAAGAAAGTAGCTCACAACAACCACCGCAATCTTCTTCCCTAGAAAGTCTATTGAAGTAATATATAGAGAAAAATGACGGTGCTTCAAAGTCAGGCTATGTCCATCTGCAATCTTGAATTGCAAATGGGCTAGATTGCAAATGAGCTCAAAAGTAGACCGCAAGGGGCGCTCCAAGTTCAACCAAGCTTCCATGCAACCCAGGGGGTTCAGGTAAGAAGCAATGTCAGTTTGTGACATTGCGCAGTAGAAAGACTGTGGAGGGAGAAAAGAAGGAGCAGGACAGATCAACCTCAATCGCAGCTGAACCTGAGATTGCAGCAACGCAGGAAGAAGAAAAAGAAAATGAAGCAGTAGAACCTGAGGTTGCATCAACCTCAAAGTCAAATGAAACAGGAACTGTGAAAGTCCAGTTACCATCTTTCCCTCAGAGGCTAAAGAAGAAGAAAAAAGAAGAGGTATAGTACCAACGCTTCATGTCTATGCTGAAATAATTACATGTTAATATTCTTTTCAGTGAGGCGATTGAGGAAATGCTTGCCTATGCCAAGTTTCTGAAGGACATGGTAACCAAGAAAAGAGGCGCTAGAAAATTTTCCACAGTGGCACTAACGCAAAGTTCCAAATCTATTATCCCACCGAAGATGAGCGATCTTGGGAGTTTCACTATTCTTTGCTCCATAGGAGGACTCTATATTGGGCAAGCCCTGTGTGACTTGGGAGCCAGCATAAATTTGATGCCGCTATCAATCTTTCGACAACTAAATGTGAGGCACTTGTGCCCACATCCGTGACTCTCTAACTTGCCGACAGATCTCTGGTTCATCCAGAGGGTAAGGTTAAGGACGTACTGATCACGATTGATAAAGTTATTTTGCCAGCTGACTTCATCATCCTGAATTATGAAGCCGATAAAGATGTGCCCATCATTTTGAGGCGACCTTTTCTATCAACGAGTCGTGCTCAAATTGATGTGCACAAGGGCGAGATTACATTGAGCATAAACGGACAGAACCTTAAATCTAATATAATTCGTGCCATGAAATTTCCTGATGAGGAAGACCTGCCAGATTCGGAAGATGAATTGAATTTGATTGAAGAAGAAAAGTCTGATGAAGAGTATGAAGAAGAGGATGTCGATGCATCCGTGGCTGTCTGCAATGCGATCGTAGCAAAAACGAACAAAGAAGAAGAACCGATCGCAACGCAAGAAGAAGAGCCGAAAGAAGAAAGAAAAATAACGCAACCTTTTCTCATGGAGCCACCAACCCTTGAACTAAAAACCCTACCAACACATCTGAAGTACGCATTTCTGGGGTAGAATGAGAAGCTACCAATAATAATTTCCTCTGCGCTCAACGCAGATCAAGAGAATGTGTTGATGAGCATTCTCAAAAAGCATGTGCGAGCAATCGGCTGGACACTCGCTGATATCAGAGGAATTAGCCTTGCGTACTGTATGCACCACATTTGTCTTAAGGACGACCACAAAGAAACTATTGAAAATCAATGCAGACTTAACCCTGCGATGAAAGAGGTCGTAAAAGAGGAGATTATCAAGTGGTTGGATGCGAGCATTATCTATCCCATTGCAGATAGCACGTGGGTCAGCCCCGTGAAATGTGTGCCGAAGAAGGGCGAAATGACGGTAGTCCCTAATGAGAACAATGAATTAATACCGCAGAGGACCATCACTGAATGACGCATCTGTATGGACTACCGCAAATTGAATGCGGCCACAAAGAAAGGTCACTTCCCTCTGCCATTCATCGATCAAGGCTGGACAGATTAACAGGGAATGATTTTTACTGTTTCTTTGATGGATACGCCAGATACAACCAGATCATGATAGCTCCTGAAGACCAAGACAAGACCACATTCACCTGCCCATATGGGACATTCGCTTTTCGTCGCATGTCGTTCGGCCTTTGCAATGCGCCAAGCATGTTCCAGAAGTGCATAGTGGCGATCTTTTTAGATTATCTCAAAGACTCAGTAGAAATATTTATGGATGACTTCTCCGTTTATGGGAATACTTATGAAGTCTGCCTGGCCAATCTGGAGAAAATTCTGAAAAGATGTGAAGAGACGAACCTGGTGCTCAACTGGGAAAAATGTCACTTCATGGTAACAGAAGGTATAGTGTTGGGACACAAGGACTCCCGAGAAGGGTTAGAGGTGGACAAAGCAAAGATTGACGCAATTGAAAAGCTTCCACCTCCAACCAACGTGAAGGCAGTGCGAAGCTTCTTGGAGCATGTTGAATTCTACAGACAATTCGTTAAAGACTTTTCTAAGATAGCAAGACCATTGAGTGCGTTACTAGAGGCAGACAGAAAGTTTGAATTTGACAACAATTGCCTCAACGCACTTCGAATTTTAAAGGATACGCTGATTACCGCACCCGTCTTAATTGCGCCGGATTGGACACTGCCATTCGAAATCATGTGCGACGCAAGTGGGTATGCGATGGGAGCTGCACTAGCGCAAAAGAAGAAAACAATTTTGCACCCCATCGCATATGCAAGTAAAACTCTGAACCTTGCTCAAATTAATTATACCACCACTAAAAAAGAGCTCCCGACTTTGATTTTTGTGTTGGAAAAATTCCGGGCATACTTGTTGGGAACCAAGGTACTCATTCATACTGATCACTCGACAATAAAATATTTTATGACAAAGAGGGACGCGAAGCCGAGATTGATCAGATGGGTTCTCCTCCTTCAAGAATTTGATATTGAGATAATTGATCGAAAGGGGACAGAGAATCAAGTTGCGAATCACTTGTCTAGATTGGAAAATCCCGAGGTTGACCGTAATGAATCTGAAGTGAGTGCCGTGTTTTCGGATGAGCAGCTATTTCACATAGAAGAACTGCCCTCGTATGCAGACATCGTTAATTATTTGGTATGTGAACAATTTCCTGAAGATTACACCTACTATCAACAGAAGAAGCTCAAGAATGAATGCAGACACTACTATTGGGATGAGCCGAATCTGAATAAAAGAGGTGCAGACCAAATCATTCGATTATGCGTACCAGATGTTGCTCAACAACGCATATTGTCACAATGCCACGATTCACCTTATGGAGGGCACTTTGGAGGATAACGTACTGCAGCCAAAGTTTTACAAAGTGGATTCTTCTGGACTTCGTTATTTAAAGATGCTGCTAACTACACAATGAAATGTGACCGGTGTCAGTGCACTGGCAACATTTCATGGAAGAACGCAATGCCGATGAATACTATCTTGGAGTTGGAACTATTCGACGTATGGGGGATTGATTTCATGGGACCATTCCCTCCTTCAAACGGTAAGCACTATATTTTATTAGCCGTTGACTATGTCTCTAAGTGGGTAGAGGCAATTGCATGCGTCGTAAGTGATGCGGCAGTAATCTCCCAGTTCCTAAAGAAAAATATTTTCACGCGTTTTGGCACTCCCCGTGCTATCATAAGTGATGAAGGATCACACTTTGTCAACCACAGTATAAAGGAGCTGCTGCGCAAGTATAACATCCTCCACAAAGTGGCCACTGCATACCATCCGCAAAAAAATGGCCAAGCTAAGGTGTCCAATCATGAAATTAAATTGATACTGGAGAAGGTAGTCAAACCTTCGCAGAAGCATTAGGCAATGAAGCTTAATGATGCGTTATGGGCATACTGGACCACATTTAAAACACCTATAGGTATGTCCCCCTATGCATTGTTATTTCGCAAAGCATGTCACTTGCCCTTGAAGCTGGAATATAAAGCGTTGTGGGCGGTTAAGAAACTGAATTTCGATTTAAAGAAAGCAGGGGAAGCGCGAAAAATGCAATTGGTCGAGCTAGAAGAATGAAGGAACAACGCATATGAAAATACAAAAATTTATAAGGAGCGCACCAAGCACTGGCATGATCAACGCATATGCGGCAAGAACCTCCAAGTCGGGAAGAAGGTCTTGCTTTTCAATTCACGTTTACGACTCTTCCCTGGAACGCTAAAGTCTTGTTGGTTCGGACCGTTCATAATTCGACAAATACTTCCGCATGGCGCGGTGGAATTATCAAATGACGACGATACCAACATATTCAAAGTCAGTGTGCGCTAGTAAAGGCATACCATGGAGAAGACTGGCATCGCCAAGTCGACTCCATGGAACTAAGAAACTTTGAATAAATAAGGAAGTAGGTGGTCCCTGCATTGTCAAATGATCGCAATTTCTCAGGGATGCAAGTTTTGGAAAACTTCAAGTCTTCAACTCTTTTCTCTACTACTCAGAATCTTCACTATCTTTTCATTTTTCAATACTATTTCTGGAAAAAAAAAAACTTTTCTTTTGTTTAAAATAATTTGACCCTCTCTTTGTTTTCCTTACAACAATCGAGATGTTGGATTGCGGGAACGTATGCGAAGCAACACTTATCTTATTCCATCACCGCAATCCAACAAAGAATGATGCCGCAAGATGGATGCGTCAATACAATGCGAGCGACAACGCTAAATTTAGGGGTGTACTCTTCCTTATCTCGACTTCAAATTTTATGCTATCACATTGCATATTATTTTTCAAAGTTTTATCACCGCACCCTCCTTGATCACCACAATCATATCACCAGTAGATAACTTTAGTAGTTTACTGCATGTTGTTCTTTGCCAAGTATGATTTCAATGATGAAAAATATGCTTCTATCTCTTTCGTATATACTAGAGTCAACGTAAATCTTAGGATACTCACCTCATGAAATATTTCTCGAAGTTAAGGGTTTGCTAG